>NW_025783386.1:0-28456 GCF_021130785.1 Homalodisca vitripennis | reverse complement strand
CATCCACACAAACTCCTTATATCACGATTGATGAAAAAACGTCCATTGCAACAGTCAAAAAGACTGATGCCATGACATTTTATAGGTTACATGACGTAGGGTTACAGTGCGTAAGATGCCCTTTATTGTAGACAAAACATTGGAAAATACCGGACATGAAAAAAAATAATATAAACAAGTATGCATGATGAGCTATATCAACAGCCAATGGCCCACTTACATACAATACAGATAGGGCATATATATAAAATATGTACAAGCTTATGATCCATGCAATAATTTAAAATATTACCTGATTTCACAACATAAAATGCTTTGAACTGCAGTCATGTCGGCCAGCAAGAAGAACAAAGTCCTTAAAAGTTAAAATTCCAATCATACACTCCATTATAAAATTGATTATTTAGAGACAAGAAGATATCAAAACAATTCTCTGTTACGTTACAGAAGCTTTTGTCTCCAATTTTAACAGTTAACAAATTAACGTTTATATACGTGCTTATACAGTTAACATTAAAAATAATCCAGATGTATTAGAAAAAGGCAATTTATATCACAAACCACACTTCAGATTTGAACAAACCCAAGAAATACTAAAATCTAATACTAATTCATTATTTTCACGTATAGCCAGTAACAGTGACCTTGTAAAATATGAAATGCCATGGTTTTATTTTTTTTTTTTTTTTATTTTTAATCTTTTTGTTTAGCGTTAAGGGCTAATAGGCTTTGGGGAATTCCCATGAAGCCTCGATGTGCGGATAAACTATTATTATTCTGTGGTTTGTCATGTTAATAAGGTATTCAGCATTGGTATTAGTCAATCCACTATCACATGTATATCTAATAGACATAATCGAAGATATTTAATGGTAATACATGAATAGTTTTCAGTAGTGTACTGTAGTGTTTCGTTAGTCACTCAAAAGATGGTGAGTTTTGGTGAATCTAAGACATTAGGTTGGAGAAGATAGGGAATGGTTGGGGTGTTAGGGAGAGCTTCTTCGCCAGTGGGCCCATCAGGCATTTCCTATCCCCGAAAAGGAAGGGGAGCCTCGGTTGGGAAGTGCCTATTTCCCGAATGGTTACATGTATGTAGTTATGATTTGATTTCTGTTGTGTATAATTCAGGTTTAGTTATATCCCTTCGTTTAATTGCAACTAGGAAAACTATTTAGTTCATTTGAAAATTTGACTATCATTGGTTTGTAATACTCTTACATAAGTTCACATTATTTTAAAACCCAACAATTGTTTTACTAATTAATTTGAAATTTTGGTGCTTCTAAGCAATGAGTCATTTGCCGGTGGGGTGGGGAGGGGGCATTGCGTTGGGGAGGGGTGCATCTGATAAAATATATGCTCTACAAGTTTCGTTATTAACCCAAAGTACATCTTAAGCATAACGGAGCTAAAAATACTTACCTATAAGTTAAAAAGACTACTATTTTTGTATTAGCATGTCACAACTCTTAATCTTAAGTAAGGTTAACTATCTCCCATCTTTTAAACTTGACATTTTTGAACCAACTATTGTTTTGGGACTGAATCTACAATTTTGATTTTTGTTACCATTTTGGCTTTTATTTTGAACCTAAAAAGTATTCATTAAATTTAGCATGGTATAGTATTTTTTGATACGCCTTAAAATCGTCAAATGGTATGTTAAATTCTACTAGTCTGGTGCCATCTGTTATTGCTTCCTTAGCTAAACTGTCCACTTTTTCGTTTCCAGCGATACCTATGTGACCCGGTATCCACTGTATAATGATATTTTTCTTTGTCACTAATATTTCATAAACTATTGTTATAATAATACTTTGATTATCATTATTCGACCCCTCCATGCTTTTTTCTATGGCTATTACTGCAGCTTGAGAATCAGTTAAGATTATAAAATCGTTTGTTATTTAGATTACTTATGTGTTGAATACTTTTCAAAATTGCTACTAAACTCCGCAGTATAACTTGAAGAGTTACTTATTTAAAGTATATTTGGCTGAGATATTAAGTTGTGGTATCCAGAAGGCAGAGCCAACCCCTTCTACAGATTTGGATCCATCTGTGTAAATCACGAAATGTAATCTTTGAAGGTTATGTTTAGTTTGTCTCTTACTATTTGTTTTGTAACATTTTCATTTTGTTGGTTCTTGATAATTTTGTTGTCTAGTATAAATGCATTACTGGTAGGTTTTACCTTTCTATTTATTAAGAAGAGGGGTTCATCAAAATCCCAAATATTCTTAAATACTACATCAGTAATTATGTTTATATTAATCTGACTAATATTATTCAAGGATTGTAGAAATAAAGGGACCCTTTTGTTTGCCCAATATTGCATGTCAGTATATATTGAGCTAAGATACATTAAACTTGTATAAGCAGGGTGATTATTTTGCGAAACTATTTTGTAAAACTACCCTATCGGCTAGTAGCTGTCGCCTTAAGTTTAAAGGCATTACAGATGCTTCTGCATGTAATGTTACAATAGGGGAAGATTTAAAAGCCCCAAGGGCAATTCTCAGTGCCTGATTTTGTAAATTATTCAATCTTATTCAACTCAGTTTTTAGTGCTATGTCCCGTAGAGGAAACATCCATAATCTAGCTTACTTCTTATCACACTCTTATAAATCTGTAATATAAATTCAGGGTGAGCTCCCTGAGTTCTGCAACTGACAGATTTTAAAGGATATTCAAGTCTTTCCAGCATTGTTGAAGAATAACTATTGATATGAGTCTTAAAAGTTAGCTTATTGTCGATGTATATGCCTAACACTTTAATTGTGTTCTACTACAGGTAAACACTGATCTTTTATAAAGTACTGTAGATTAGGGTCATTATTTTTTTTTCTAGATACAACTAGTATATTACATTTTTTTGCATTGAAGTCCATGTGTAGGCTCTCGAAATATTCAACCAGCCCATTAATAGCTAGTTGCATATGATTTTGAACCATGTCATAATTTTTTATGTGCGGAATATAGCAGTATATCATCTGCATATTGCACAGATTTGACTTGAGGTGGTAAAGCATATTTTATATGTGATGTATAAAGGGAGAATAACAAGGGACTGAGAACACAGCCCTGTGGCAAGCCTCTGTTAACTACCCTAGTGAAAGTATACTTAGGATTAATAAAGCTTAATTTTCTATTTATCAGCCAGTTGTGGCAGTATATTAAGAACTTAGATGGAATACCTAGGCTAGATAATCTATCTATCAATGCCGGTATAAAAACATTATCATATGCACTAGAAATATCTAATGCTGCAGCAACAGTTGTTTCGTTAAATGATAAGGCTGTTAGAGTGTCGGTTACAAAATGTAATAGGTTAATCACTACAACCCTTCATTTTTCTGAAACCATATTGAGTCTCAGAGACCAAATTGAGTTTTTCGGCCAACCATTCTAAACCTATTTTTAATTAGTGAATTCATAAGCTTAGCTAAACAAGATATTAACGAAATTGGTCTGTATGATTCTTCTGAGTTCTTATTTTTATTAGGTTTAAGCAAAGCAATAATCCTGAAATGCTTCCATGTTGTGGGTATGTCTATATGTCCATATCCATATTTCATTAAATATTGCAAGGAGCATTTTAAGGGCATTTTCTGGCAGGTTTTTAATAATTCTGTATCGATATACCGGTCCAAGACCTGGAGAAGTGTCTTTATTTTTATTTTTGATAGCTATCAGTAATTCTTGAAAAGAAAAGTCTTTTTCTAGTGAATCATCAGAAGGTCTGTACAATTTCCTGTCAATATATTGCAATTCATTGACATGGGGCACATAGTCTGGGACTATGTGTTTCATAAAACCTTCACATAATTTTTCATTGTTATTTATAAAAGTGTCATTACTGTTATGACATTTTGTTACCTTTTAACTTGCCTACAATTTTCCAGGCAAATGAGCTTGTCCTTTTCTCCCCTATATCCTGACACGTTTTTTCCCAACTCAATCTTTTGGCCAACTGAATTTCCTCTCTGGCTTTTTAACTGAGCTATCTGAAAATGTACGGTAGTTTACTGCCGTCATTTGTTTTCTAAATCTTGTAAATGCCAGTCTCCTTTGAGCAATAGCCCTGGAACAATTATCTGTCCACCAGGGTTTAGGAGAAAAACCCTCTACTATTGTTTATTGTCATTTTAATTTTAGGTATGGATGTCTCACAGGCCTCTGTAATTATATTATATAGCTCATCCATTTTATTAAAGGATGTTGAAAGTTTTAATTCATTAACTTTATTTTCTACTGTCTTAGAAAAAACAAGCCAATTTGCTTTCTTAAAATTAAATTTGTTATGACTAATATTTTTTCCAATCTAGGTTATATTTACATGTTAAGTTAGTCATGTTAAAACTTATAACTATAGGAAAATGGTCACTACCCATAGTATCTTGCATTATCTCCCAATTTTCTAGCTTTGAGTGCATATTGGGTGACACAAATGATAAATCTAAGGTAGAAGTGTTTTGATCTAGAGTAGGTATTGTAGTGTGTCTGTAATCATTAAGTAAAATTAGAAGGGATTTGTTATATTCCGTAAAAATATCACTCCCTCTTGGATTGGGTGATCTGGCTCCCCAGTAAGGATGGTGAGCATTTAGATCCCCGCAGAAAATTGAGTATCCATGGTCTTTATTAAACATATATTGTTCCCAAAATCTTCTCTTTATTTTATTTTTAGGTTTACAAATATATATTGTATATATGAACAGGTTTTATTATAATTGTTTATTTCAATACCAATTAATTGTGTTACATTGTCGTTGTAACTTAGTGTTTTTGTGTAAGTTTACTGATTTGTGTATTATCATAGCTACACCTCCATATCCATCAATCCTATCAACTTTTTTCTATTATTATAATTGTTATCTTTGATGTTTTCATATTCTGTTAACCAAGTTTCTTGGATTAAACCTATTTGAATTTTATTTTTAGTAATATTATATATAAAATTCTGACCACTTGGGTTTTAGTGATCTTGCATTCCACTGAATTATTTTCAATTCATTTAACATGTTTTGAAGTTGTTACTGCTGAAGTATTGCCAGTACCTTTATTTTGGTTCTGTTTTAGTGTCCTGTCAGTGGGGCCCATTGCCCCTAGTCTTGGGATTACTGTCCCGTAACCTTAAAAGGAGCTAAGAAATCTTCTATTTGTTTTTTATTATTAAAAGTAATAGGTGTAGATAGTAATTTGAATTTTATGTCATCTATTTTTTTGTTAATTAGGGAAACGTAAATGTTCCCTATCTTGTGATGTAGACTCAGGTTTTTGTGTATTTTGGTTAATCGTAAGTGAGTTCTGTTTGCCAGTTACAGTAAGTTTACTGGGTATTATTACGGTTTGTATTTATGCTAGTGGTCTTATAATGATTATTACTGTGACTTAGTCTATGGGAAGCATTCCTACTTAGCCCAACTGTAGATCCTAGGTTTTTTAAGGTTAAAGTTACTCTCACTGCATTGGCTGTGTTGTTCCGATATATACTCTTCAGTTAGGGGGAGAAAGAAAACATGTTGTGTGTGACTACTGGGTGGTAATTTAATTTATGTGCTGGTTAGTTCAGGATAATTTACCTGATATTTGTGTATTTTAGTAGCAGCAGCGTAAAGAGCTAGGCCTTATAACATGATTTTTAATTTTTTTTATATGTTATAGGGAAGTATTGACTAGCTGTGTGGTAGTCTTCCCTCATTGAGCTCATTCTATCCTTAATATTTCTTTGACGAGTAAATTCAGGACAAAATTTAGAGTTACTACTATGAGTACCTAGGCAGTGAATACATTTTAAGGGGGCTTGGCATTCCTCTGAATGAAAGTCCTCCCCGCAGTTTCTACATATTCTATTATTGGTACATGGTGTGCTTGCAACATGTCCATAAGCAAAACAACGAAAACATTGTTTTACAGGTATTCTGAATGTGTCTACCTTCATACGTACATAATTAAGTTTAACATACTGTGGTAGTATGTCTGAGTCAAAAAGTGACTTTTACAAAAGAAGTTGGAACTAGGTCAATTATTTACTCGTCTTTTAATTCTATTGGCAAATAAGATTTTACTCTCACTTTCCGTTTCGTTTAAGATTTCTTCATCAGAAATTTCTTTTTCAACATATATTACTCCTACAGAGTAAATTCTAATAGAGGGTACGAAGACATTATATTGTGTTAAATATTGTGAGTCAACCAAATTATTGGCTGCTTCATAGTTTTTGCATTTAAACAGACAAATTTTTGCCAGAACGTTCAATATGATGAATGTCTGAGCAATGGTTTTTAATTATCTTACCAACAGAGAAAGGGTTTAACTTACGTTTATCTTTGTCTTGAATGATGATTTCATAGGGTCCCCTGATTGTCATACTTGTAATACCTTTTGGTAAATATTTTTTTTAATTCTGGAGTATTTTCTATCTGGTCAGTGGGGCTACATGGGTCAATTGTCTCTTTTTCTTTTACCTTCATTATTATCTTTAGCAGTTTTATTTAAATAATCATGGTCTATAATAATAGATTGAACCCGCTTTTTGAGTTTTCCTCCTCCTCGAGGGTTACCATGGCCAGACCTTCCGACATGTCGGGGTCCGGGCCGGGACAGGTTTTGTGTAAAGATCGTGTATGTATAGGTTAGTGATTATTGGCTATTGTGAAATTGTAACTGAAATGTAAATTAAATTGTAATATTAGGAATAAACAGAGATGGAAGAGATTTACATACTATTAGTTACCCAATACAACAGGTTGAAAGGAATTCAAATACACTTAACGAAGGAACTTGACAACCACAGATGAAGAACACCTTTATGCACCAAAGTTCACGTACGAATGGAAATGCAGGGTTAGGTAAAAGAATAAACGCCAATTCTTGCTCTAACCAAAACCTATAGAGAGAATACAAAACGCTAAATTAAACAAAGTCAAAGAGTAAAAAGTTTTAAATTTGCTAAAAACAAAAAAAATCTAATATTTCTCGTGGTTTTTTCTTGTATGTTTTGATCTTTGGTTCCCAGTGTACCTCGTAAAATTAGTTGGTCTGAAATTGATCAACTCGGTCTTGGAAAAGGGTTTTGAACATTATTGTACTATATCTGAAAACACAGTTTTATAATTATCCGCTGCTATATACTCAATTACGGCTGAGTAGCAGGGACGCCATGCATATTCTTTTTAATGACAGCACTCCCGAATTAAGTAATGGCCATTGGAAGATAATTCTCATTTCCTGATCAACAAAGAATAATTAGAATTTAATTTTAGTGATATTAATAAACTGTTTTCATACCATACATCAGTTCTGGCTCTACTTATATATGTTCGTTTGATAACTGAGGTTTCACTATTTAAAGGGGTGAAGTCAGATAGTAACATAGTTTTATCAGTATCCATGAAATAAGTTGAATTTCCGAACAAAACTCCATATTTTAACACGAACAAATTTAAGTAGCACTTAAATTGTTTTAGTTCATTGGAAGAAGTTCTAAATTCGGAGACTGTAACTATCACAGTGAGAACATTCACGATGTAACATGATGGAGCCCTTATATGTTATAATAATGTTGAATTTGAATTTTCTGTTTTCGTGTAAACTATCAATAATGGGATCTTACATAGTACCTTCTTGCGTGACAAAAGCACTAAAGATTACACCATTATATCTAAAACATTTACGATAAGGATAAATCCCTAAAAGGGCATATCTGCTGCTTCACGGGCCACCCAACTCGTTGTCATCGTTTGTTAACCTCTAGTTTTATATATATATATATATATATATATATATATATATATATATATATATATATATATATATATATATATATATATATATATATATATATATATATATGAAGCGTTTATCAACTCAGAGTTTATGGAATTTACATCAGTTCAATGTTATCGTCTGAATACATAACATGTATACATAAAATGCATATGCACACATAAATTGTATGTCTGACAGATAGAAAACGTGTACATGGTTTTTACAAAATTTATTAAAGTTCACGATTGCAATACAATGTAAGAAATTGTTAAATGCAACAAAGAGATTATTATTATTATAATACACTTACCATTTACAAAACTAAGAAAATCATTGACATGCAGACTTCAGAAAGAGGAGGATCCATCACTGACCTCTGTTGGCACTCTGCTAATATTTCAATGTAGGTCTGATTTCTGGTATCTAATTGTAAAATTCAGACAAGATGGTCATAAAAAACAGTTGTTCGTTACCAATAAAAAATATTCTAACTTCACATTTCATAAGGAACCCAAATAGGGTGGAACCTAAAAAAACGTGGATGTTGACCTAAAGAGACGAAACATTTTGTTCTACGAATTGGGATAAATCAAATTGCGCCATTTGACCTAAATAAAATATCTACATTTTCCATTGCACGTACTGACGGTTTTGATAAATATTGATGGTAATTGACGGACCCTGAAACTTGGATGTAGAAAACGTATCGCGTATTAATGTAAGCTTGAGCCATAAAACCAAAGTTTGTCTTAATAGTTTTGCAAGTCCATGATTTGGAATTACAATCGCAATATCACTCTAAGGGTCTTTGAAGTCTTAGTGCGTTGTTACTTGTTGGATTCTGTTCCAGTTCGCTGACAAATTTGAGGTTGTTATTTGAATTATTTGCTATGAAAATTTGATTTTATACTTACGTTAATTGAATATTTGCTTTATATTCGTAAGTATTCTTTGTATAATCGTGATCGACGTTGTGTCATAAACCCTCTTTTTATAACCGGTGTAATAAGGGATGTTGACCTCGTCGGCTCACCATCATTCAAGTTTCCTGTAACTGTTTTTGGGTGTAGTTTGTGGTATCTTTTCAGTGTTTCATATAAACCCACATGTCCATTTTATAAAATTTGCTATAAATTATCTTCTGTTCTATCACACAATGTGATTATTAATTTAAAGTAAGAATGAGCTTATATCTTGAATTCATCTTTGCATAAGTAGGCTAGCTCATATTTTATGTGACAATTTCCTGGGGTTTGAAGTTTGGCCCTAGACCTCTACAGGTTGAAACATACTTTTTAGCCCCATTTCAATCTTATTTGCTTACTGTAAGCTTAAAAACCCATCATTGAATAGTTTTGGCTTCGGCTTCCCATTGTGACAGACTGGACAATTAAAGAAATAAATCTGTAAACATTTATTAATAAGTAGAGTAGGCCTACTAAAAAAATTGTTCATTGTAACCTTCTTCACTTTTTACCCTCTAGCCTAAACTTTTTTAGTTCGCTTTTAAAAAATGCTTTAACCCTTCCCACGCTATAGATGGTTATATTAGAATGGTAGGACTTTGACCAAAACGCCAAATAAAGTTATATCCGATATTATAGATTATGTCTCTTAAGAGTTTTTTTAGTTCACAACTTTCCGTGCTTATCACATTGGGTAGGGTACGATAAGCGGACCCGGTTTTTTATATCGAAGAATGTAGTAATCAATACCTAATATTCGCATCTCAAAATCCTAGACTATCAATTGATATAAAAGTATCTATAGTCCTAAAAAATTGTAGCCCCTGAAAAATGAAGCAATTTGTTGTACACATATTTCTTACTACACACACAAAATTTGAAGAACTTTCCTTGATAAATGCAGGAGATATATCCAATTAATTGTATTGCTGCATAAGCACTTCTTCATATATTTCCTCATACACGTCAGTAGAAGTATAACAGATATGTACTTGTTTTTGAACTTTTGAAATAATAACAATTGTAAAATAACACAAACTAATTGTAATGGTTTGTAAGACTAAAACTTGTTTAATTTTACAAAAAAGTAAAATAATATTTACAATATATACATTTTTATATAAACAACTCAATTCATTGTCTTCAAAAATAGCACATTCACCACTAATAATAGGGTACCGACTACTATACCGAAACTGATGGCATTTGGACATATTATTAGCCAGCTACATTAAATTCTCGAGACGTCCGGTATATCGGACGTTGGGCATTTTAGCTAGACCACCTCTGTCCGATATATCGGACGCCGGGGCTAAAAGGGTTAAAGCAATTTGATATAAAAACCGGGTCCGCTTATCGTACCCCACCCAAATGTATTTAAACTTTTAATTTTAGTAACATTTTTTAATTAAATTAAAATCTATTTGAAATAAACAGTTTTAGGCTATTTATAGATATTTTTTTTACAGTAAGTATGCTAATTTTAAGTAAAATGCCCAGTTTTAATGCTTTTACCTTTTATAATTTAGCTATAATAAAAATTAGTTTTGAACTTAAAAAAAACAAGATTTTTTTACTTGTTTTGGCATTTTAGGAAAGTTAATGGATTTATTAGTGGCGTGTGAAAGGTTAAAATATTGGTTATGGCGTTTTTAAAAGGTTTGATGGATGGGACATTGTCTAATACAGATACAAGTAACTACACAAACCATTACTAAATTTGGTAAATATTAATGGCTGGTACGTTTGCAGGTTAACTTAATAAAGTTTAATGGGGTGGAAATGAACATAATGAAGTTGTAGAGCATTAAAAGTAGAATTACTTTTGACACACAAAACAATGCCTTTATCCTATTTTTAGATCTGTGGCTGTATATCACTTGGTCTTGTGTCTTTGAAGGGGAGACTTTAATAAACAGCCTACACTTGTTTATTTGATTGTTATTATTGAACTATTCGATATATTATCCAAATTCAATATTATATATTAATCGTATGAAACAAGAATTATAATAAATTTACAACAAGAATAATACATTACATTTTTTAATAATATAAATTTAACAGTAACATTACAAAATAACAAATCTAACTATGGTCTAGACCTAAACATAAAAAATACGTTATAATATTTATGAATTGCATGGATAGTAATAAGCAACTGCTCTTGTCAAGGTAGTAGCCAAACCCACCTGTATATCTAGAAATTTATCACTTAATAGTCTCATATTCATTGATTGTCATTTTTAAATTCTCAACAAAATAGTTACTTCTTGCTGTTTATTGTTCACATGTGTAGGCCATTTCAATCTAAGTCTAGGTCGCTTATTAAAGTCCTACCCTCTGTGAATTGATATATCAGTCATTACTGACTTCAAATGTCATACCTTTGAATAGGTATAATAACGACAATGGTAAACTTAAAGGTGAATAACGTTTTTGCCAAACATAACTTAGTTCAAACTTGGTAAATAATCTATAAACAAAACGGGTAGAGTATGATAAGCGGGACTCGGTTTTTTTCATATCAAAATTATCCAATAATGATAATGATATTTAATTATTACATATCGATATAATCAACCATTAGTAATTAATTTGACCAATAAGTAAATCATCTGTATCAACTGTACACATATTTTCATCCTCTAAACACAATTTGTTAAATATAAGTTACTTCTTTTAAATAAAAAAAAAAATTGTTAACTTCAGAAAACTAATAACACGAAAGATGATTTACTGTTTCAATAAAAACCTAGATCTTTCTTGGTTTGAAAATGTTTGTTTTGTTGTTACGTTTTCTTTATTAATAAAATGACATTTATTCTGTCACTTGTCTTAAGTTTATCGTTTGAGTAATGGTTATGGTTCCTCTATTAATTATGATATTACATAATTGTTTAAACTATTTCTATTAATTTGAACCATGTGACTTTAATTTAGTATTTTAGATACGTTGATATCTATAATTGTAATAAGCGGTATAAAAAACTGGGTCCGCTTTTCATCTTTGCTGTTATATAAAATAAATAAAATATTTTTGGTACTTGTTATATAAAAAAATGTGTATAATTAATGATTAAATGGGGGCCACCCATTCAGTTCAGTACAGTACAGTACAGACCAGTATAAAAATCTTTTAAGGCTCTTATCATGAATCCTTGAGAGAGCTATAAATATCACAATATAAAAATTACGGGTATTGAATTGAATCATAATTTATTTTAAATTGTGGTACATGAAACAGTGTACAAAACTAAAATTCAAACTCAGCAGATTGGTCCTACAGTCGCCTTCCCCTAGAGTGCGTCCTTAAGTTGATAGACCGTTGTCTTATCGGGTTATGGGTCTGATTACGGTACATGGTCACCTGAGTAAGCATGTTTTTTTTTTTTTTTTTTCTTCCTTGGGGCGGCCTACTGCCATGCACTTAAGCCTCAAGGGCCTTTTGCGCACCCCGAAAACACCATGAGGACTACCAGTCTACAACTTCAGCAGTTCAACAAACCGCCGAAAACAACCTATCAAGTCCTCCTGGGAAAACTCGCCACCCCTGTTCAAGCTACCAAAGATGGCATACCGCTCTCTTGCTATTGCTGGGCAATCAAAGAGCAGGTGCTCAGCAGTCTCCTCCTGCTCATTACACCTTCCACAGAGCGGATCCTCCTGAAGGATACCAACTCTGTGTAGATGCTTCTTCAGGTGACCATGCCCCGTAATGAGACCAATGACCTTGGAAGACATTGATCTGTTTACTGTTTAATGAGAGAAGGTCCGAGGCCACCTTGGAGGAATAGACAAATAGACAAATAGACAAATATTTATTGTACAATACGTTTTCTGGTATCACAATGTAATAAAAACTGGTACATAGTCAATGATTAAAAAACTACATAACTAAACTTATTCTAAAACATTATTTTCCATACTTATAAAAAATAACTTTTGACACATTGATCTATAAAACATAAAAAAGAAACATTGATTAAATCTAAGGCTAAACCTATTGTAGAATCTTTTGAAGATATATTTTTTACTATTCGTTATCATCCATAAACCATCTTCAAAGAATTCATTTATACTATAATTATGTTTTTTGACAAAGTACTTCTTTTAATTTTTTTAGTAAATGTAGATAAGGGAAGTTTTTTATATGCCTGTGGAATATTATTATATAATTTCAAACCTAGATAAAGAGGACTAGTTTCAAAATTTCTTTAGTTTATGTTGCCGGATATTGAAACAAAATTACAATTTCTTGTGTGGTATCTATGATTAAATTTGTATTTTTCAAATTGATCAGGATTCTTATGTACTAATTTAAGCATTTCAAAAATGTATATACATGGCAAAGTAAGGATGTTAAATTTTTTAAATAACGGTTTACATGTTGTTCTTGAGTTGCAATGACCTATTGTTCTAAATAATTGACTTTTGACTAATAAAGAGTTTTTGCACATCTGAGCAGTTACCCCACAAAGTAATTCCATAACTCAACATCGAGTATACATGGGCATAATATACAGCTAAACCAACTTCCAAAGATGTTATTCGAACTAGTATACTCCAAAGCATATCTGGTTGAATTAAGTTTCTTATTTAACATATTGATATGGTTGGAAAAATTTAATTTAGTGTTCTAAATGTATGCCTAAAAATTTTACTACGTGTGTATTATTACTAAACCCTTTACAAAAAATTATTCATTTCTTAATTTAAAGCGTAATGTATTAGTCTGTGTCTCCGATTTTAACAACAGAGACCGTGAGTAAGGAAAATTTTGTGAAGTTTGTCAATGACATCTTTGGTGTAAAAGTTCTAAGTCACTTAACATTTTCCGTCTAATTAAAGCAGTTGTATCATCTGCATATAAAAAGAGGCTACAAACTTTCTTTAGGAAGGTAATTTGGCAGGTCATTGACATAGATAATGAAAATAACAATGGGCCTAATATTGACCCTTGGGGTACACCATGTTTTTACATCTGCCCAATTAGAATAATATTTTCCTGATTTATTAGTAATAACTGTCCTCTGTTTACGGTTTAAATAAATAAGAATATAATAGTGTAAGAGCTGTGCCTTTGACACCCATTCTTCTTAACTTTGTCAGCAAAAGTGTGTGGTTTACACAATCAAAAGCCTTAGATAAGTCACAGAAAACTCCTGCAGTGTAACTTGACTCATCCAAGGCTTCAATGGTACCGTTTACGAAAGAGAAAAGAGCTGCTTGTGTACTAGAATTTTTTCTAAAGCCATACTGCTCTTTACATAATTTGTTATTAGATTCTAAAAAGTCAAAAAGTCTGCTATGGATAATTTTTTCATAAATTTTTGAAATCGAACTTAGAAGAGAAATTGGTCTATAATTGTTTATTTCACTACGTGAACCCTTTTTGTGTATTGGGTGAATTTCTGATAACTTCAATAGTTCAGGAAAAATTCCTTCACATAAGGACTTATTTATAAGTCCACTTAGTACATCAGAGATTGTATCAACAGACCATTTAAGTATCTTATTAGGGATCTCATCCCATCCACTTGAACTACTGTTGCTCAGATTTAAAATTATATTTTTGACCTCAGTTTTGTTAGTGGGTGAAAAAACTTGCAACTCAATGTCATTTTGTTCACATGTAAGATAATGTGAAGGGGGTAATGTGACAGGAACTTTTGGAACTTTTAATATCTCTACTATATTTGTATATTGATTGTTGAAAAGTTTAGCTACATATATCGGGTCATCTATCTCTTTATCATTAATCTTTAATTTAATGTCATTTTTACTGATTTTATTTAAGACCTAGTTCATCTTTAATTACATTCCACATTGCCTTAGTTTTGTTTTTAGAATCTATTATATAAGAACTATTACACGATTTCTTCGCTTCCACAACAACCTTATTGAACACTTTTTTATATTTTTTTGACATAACTTAGAAATAAAGGATCTGTACAGTACTTTGATTGAATATGAAGCCTTCTTTTATTTTCAGAGGATTTTATGATTCCCTGAGTAATCCATTTCTTTGGTTTTCTCCTTTGCTTGGAAGAGATAGCATTGACAGGAAAAATTTCATCAAGAGACAGCTTGATTATAGATAAAAATCTTTTATAACTCTCATCAACAGACTTGTCAAGAATAAAGTATTCAATATAACAGGATAGTCCTGTCCACAAATAAGGGAACTTTTTTTATTGGAAATAATCGTTTTTTTAAGATATAAGAGTTATTTTTATTTTTGATATTTTTGCCTTTAGGCAGCTGAACAAGTAAAGCATTATGATCAGACAAACCTAGGTCAATATTTATATAGACGTTGTGTACATAGTTAACACTTGTTAAAATATTGTCAATACATGTTTTAGAGGTCTTAGTAATTCTTGTAGGTTGCCTTACATTTAGTGAGAAACCTGAACTAATGATTAGGTTCTCAAAGTACTTGACGGTAGAGTCATCCACCAACACATTTATATTGAAATCTGCTGCAATAATTACTTGTTTTTTTAGAGTTTCCTTTTGTAAACAATTTAAAAGGGCCCTGAATTTAATTAAAAACAATTTAGTGATGCAACTCCCAGGGATTCTATATATAGAAACCACTAGTAGATTTAAACATTCTATTTCTACAAACGATCCTTCAAAACATAGTTCTTCATTAAAAATATTTAAATCATTCCTTACTTTTATAAGAGAGAAAGATTCATGGACGAGAATGCAAGAACCACCCCTTGATGCATTTCTAAAAAAACCATCCGCTAATCTAAAGTTGGGTATTTTGTTTAAAACACAATTTATTTTCCTCATCAACATTATGCTCATTCAAGCAAATAATTTTGATTGCATTGAAACTTTTAATTATTATTTCCAAAATTTCAAACTTACTTTTAATACTTTGAATGTTACAATGCAGTAAAAATCCGTCCTTTGACTGTGTTAGTACTTTGTGAATATTTTTGTCTAAGTTAAAAAGGTTGTTGCGGAATTGATTCAGTTTTTTGAAACATTAATTTTACGACAACTATTTACAGGAGTAGAAAAACCAAGAAATACTGATCCATCACTATCACTATTTGGTACTATTACAAGGAGATAATACAGAAATGTTACAATCTTCATCATAACTATCATTTACACAGTAAGCTGTTGAGAGATCTAGTGCTTCAACAACACTTGGACCATTAATCCCTAACCCATTTGAGAGCAAAGACTGACTTTCAACACTGATACTGGACACTTGGGGTAATTGTAAAGTTAAATCGTCTTGAGTTGAACTGCCATCTGCTGCTGTCTCCTCCATTTGAACTCTCCTAAAGTTTTTAGCTGTAGGTAGTCGAGGAAATTCACTCATCTGTTCAAAGTCCTGAGCATGATTTTCCGGTTTGGAATTTGTAGTCGTAATCTTTTCTAAATTTCCAGATTTGTTCCTAGACTGCCACCAGGAAAGAGCATTTAAAATTACATAAGCTAATTTTGATTTACCTCTGTTGTTTAAGTGGGAGGCCGTGAGCGGTATAATGAAACCTCTTGAAACCATTCAAATTAATTAGGAAGACATCATCCAGCCTGTTTGTTAACTCCATAATGTAGCTATTGACAAGTCTCAAATCATTGTTTTCTGCACTGCTTAAATCTTTGTCATATCTAATTGGAACTGTAGTAATAAAGACAGGCCTGGTCTTACTAAGATGATGGAGTTTTAATTCCAAATTAGAATAAATATTCTGAAAATTTCCATTTAGGCTATCATTACTTCCTCCTAAGAGGATGACTGGACTAGTATCATCCCATAAAGAAGCAGAGTCAGCCACTTGAGTCAGAGTAGTGTTAGCTCGCACATACCCAAAGCAGTTCACTTTGACATTACTCAGCTCCTCCAATTTTGATGACAAAAGTGAAACCTTGACTATCTGAACAAAGGTGTATCACTTTCATTTTAAACTTAAATTTAAATGTTGTGCTCTTCATACCAGTTTTACTTTTCCCACTGTAAGATTTATCAGTACCAATATTATTTTTCTTAATATGGTTCTTAATGCAATGATTTTTATCATATGATTCATTTTCTTTTTTACAAATTTCTGAGAGTCTATCTAAAATGCTGTACTTATTTGCAGTAACAGTCTGTGAGGTTGTCTTATCTTGCATCAAAGAACACCGATGGTTAAAGCGTCCCTGCATACTTTTCCTTTTCACCACTGACCACTTCTCCATACCAGAAATAAAACTTAAAGAATCTTCAAATTCTTGTTGACACTTTGTATTTTTTGCAGCAGATACTTGTTCCTCAGTAATCTTGCATGTCTCATGTGATGGCTGTCTTTCATGAATATTTATTTTCTCTTTGGACTGGTTTGTTTCAAGATCTCCTTTGCCAGATATGTTAAAAAATTAGTTCTTTAGCAATTTCTTCTTTCAACTCCTTGTATTGTTTTATTATATGTTAAGTACGTCATAATAGCACGCTTCCGAATTATATCTGAATCCCTGACTTCAAGATCACCAAAGTATGCCTCAACATTCAAAGGTCTCATATTTCTGTCCGAGCCGATATTCCCCTCACCAACCATTCCACAAAAATAAGCAAATATTATACCACATTTCAATGCCATTTCTCTGCTGTGGAGAGTTCACTACATTGAAAGGAACATGGTCCCGATGAGCACATATAAGGCTCCAGCTTTGTGGAATACAACTTGAGCATGACTCAGATTATAATTCTTGATTGAATCAATATTATAATAAAATGCTTCATCTGCCCTGCTATAAGAAAACAGTAAGCTCCAATGGGAACCATTGACCTCCATTGCTCCTTTAGAATCGTTAATTGGAATGAAAATGTAAGACTTTACTAAATCATTTCAAGGTTCCAAAAAACAGTCAATATCATTAGTACACTTAATACCTTGGCTTATATTTGGGGCTCATGAAATAGACATTTTTCATTACATTGCTTTGAAGCAGGAAATCGAAGTACAATGAAATTGAGTCATCTAGAATCCATTTCATTCGCCAAGAGTGTATTGCATAAATTAAAATTTACATCATTTTCATGTAGGCCTAGGTTGTAGTTTTTTGTTATTAAAATTTTTTGTTAGAATTATTCAATTGTTGTTCAAATTGTGTTATTTGCAGTTTTAGGGCAGTTTTCCCAAGGACTTAAAATTATTTATTTCGCTTGAAAAATTGATTTTTTCTTTTGTCTGCAATTTTCTTTTAGTTGATCAATCCTGTTGTCAAGAATACAGTTTTCCTTCCTTAATTGGCTTACTTCACTGTTTAAAAATAGTTATACTTTCATTGAGCTCATTGATTGTATTATTTTTATGTTTAAACATCTTCAATATAAACTTGATAAATCCCGAGTTAATGCCTTAATAAATGTCCCTTGTGTTTTTTTTACATCCACCTCAACATCTGCTTCTAGAACAGACAAGACAGTTCAAGCTCCTCTAACCGCAAGTGATTTTTCTTTTTGTAAGGCCTTTTCGATGTCAGTACATTTAGTTTCTAATTCTTCATTCTGTGCTTTTTAATAAAATTATTTGTTATTACTGTGTCATTGTAATTCTTCAAGAAATGTTAGTAGTCACTTGCAAAAATATTTATAAAGTCATTAGATTCCGTATCTGTCAATTCAACTGCCCATACATACTATGCAACTCACAAGCATGCTCAGCCACTTTTTCCTCCAGCTCACTGTTTACCAAATCAATTCTTATCGACACTGAAAAGCTCCATCTCACAATTTAAGTGGTTTTCATTGGGGTATTCAGCTATGGATTGTTCAATTTCCTGCAGTGTGCTTTATTAAATTTAAAATTTTTTGTTTTGGGTTTACCAAACTTAGCTTTATTTTGTAAATAAAAACACAAGTCCAGATGATTTTTAGTTTTGCTGATTCATGAGTGCCATAAAAATTCAACATTGTAAAATGTATTTTTATCTTGGTCTACAATGTCTGTGATTCTAGCAGGCCAAGGTGGAAACCCCTTTACTTTTGCAAATACCCTGTCTCCAGCAGCAAAAGCGGATTCCATCATCATTTTTCATTTTTACTGTGATTTTTCAGTGGATTTTTTTTTTTTTTTTTTTTTTTTTTTTTTTTTGTGTTTAATTACAAAAAAGAATTAAATAAGCACTCCAAGTTTGAAATATGCATTAAAAATGGTTTTATATATATTGTATTTATTTTCTTTTTGTTTATTTATTTTTTTTTTTTTTTATATTTATTTATAACTGATGCAAAAAGTTATTGCTCTCTCTGAGGATTGAACCTGGGCGATCCCAGTAAGTAACAGCAAATATTGCACTCAACCTGTTCAGCTGTCACACTGATGATATGAGATAAAAAATGAGATTGTTCTTGAAGCTCAATTCTTGTCTGTTCATGTATATAGTGTCAGATTGTACTCCCACAATGAAATTTATTAATTAGTGTTTTAAACTTTCAAAAAATAATGGATAAAGTATGATCACTTTTTTAACAAAACAGTTATGTGGAGTTGTGGATAATATTTTGAATAGCAACATTCAATAGACTCAGTATAATGTAAGTAGGCCTATGTTTCCACTCACTTAGTTTAAAACAGTTTATTTTTAAATATGTGGCACTTTGAGAACTTAGTATCTCATTTTATGTGATTTAGTTTGTAAAGGAAGGCAAAGTTAAATCTTATGCATAATTAAATATTATTTAAAAATTAATTACTTCAGAGTCTATGTTTGTTTTATATTTAGGTTAAGACTACTCCTTTGTAATTTTTTCTAAATATTTTATAATTAAATTGTTTAAAAACTGTTATTTAACCACTGAGTCTTCTCAGTATTGCCTTAATGAAATCATAATAATAAAACTATAGTCACCACTTTCAACAATCCATTTTAAAACATCCAAAAAACAGCACCAACACACTTTTGTACATCCTTCAATGTAAACATGGAAGGTGACTGTAATACCATTCTACTCACTCTCAAACCCGGATGCAACCTCCACCTTCTCCCATGCTCTCCGCGCGAATCCATTTTTCGAGACAACCCTAGAGGATTCACACCTTGGAAACACCGCAGAATGGTTGAGGGCCCGTCATAATTGACGGGTTGGCCCTGGTTGGCCAGGGCATCAGCTCTTTCGTTCCCAGAAATCCCCTCATGACCAGGAACCCAACAAACGGTTACATTGTTGATTCTGGCAAGGGGAGGAAACGGTCTGATAGCAATCCCAAACCAGTTTGGATTTGATTGCGCAAGAATCCAGCGCCATCAGCGCTGCCTGGACTGTCCGTGAAAAATGTTAATCGTCTTGCCCCTATATCGCAGACGAAGATTCTCACGAGCACATTCCATAATGGCTGCGACCTCCGCTTGAAAGGACTGTCGGATACGGACCCATAGGAACCACCAGCTCCCTACATGGTCTCACTCCCAGAATTCCAGCACCTGTGCCGCTTTTTGTTTTAGAGCCGTCTGTGTACCATTCGAGCTCCGCTGGTGGGAGTAAGCATGTTCACAGAGTCTGCATTCTTTAGGGGAATCTAATCTATAAAATGTGTGGCAAGCAGGAGGAAAACTGCTGTATACCTGGTCTTTGATTTTCCTGCAGAAAATGTTTTTTTGCGGTTTGTAGAATTGCTGAAAAACATAAACTGGTTGGCCTTATGGTATACTTCCAGAGTGTGCAAAAGGCCCCAGAAACTGAAGTACATGGCAATAGGCCGCTTGAAGAAGAAGAATATCTAGTCCACATGGGGAACGTTTCCATTTATGTAATGACCTTTCCCACATGCCAACGGCCAGCCAGACATATACTACTACCCTGTTATTGATAACTATCTTATAGTAAAAAAGCACATTTTGCAATGTTTACACTTAACCATAACAGCCACAGCATGTCTAATAGGTAGCCTCTGTTTTAATCAGAAATTAATATACTTTCTTGTCTTAAAAATAACAATATAAACATCATATTACAATATATATTGTTTGGTTTATTATTAGTCAGCAACCATACGTTTTATCATTCAAGTTAAACGTACTAAAGTACTTGCATCAAAAATAGTAAAAGAAAAAGCAAGCCTAAAAAGAAATAAATTTAGAATCAATCCTCACATAGCTGCATTATGTGTAAAGAACACTATGTATGAATATAATGAAAAACCAAACACACAGCTAACACTATACTAAACGTTATATTATCTAGCTTTTTGTAAAATAAATGGGTACATTTAGATTAGGCACATAACCCATACGGGTGGCTAGTTAATGTTGTAAAAAGTACTACGTCTATATCTTGTTTGTTTTAATCAAAAAATAAATTATAAGTTAAAACCAAGAATGAAATAATGCATTAGAAAAATATAAATATAACTTGAAAAAACAATAAGTGTCATATAAAACATTAGATATTTTGGTTATTATCCGAATGTCACTATTTTTTCAACAGTTTTTTCTAATAGAAAAACCTAAAAATCTACATTATTAGACAGAACGGACTTTATTTGACTTCGTGTGAAAATTACATGACATTATGACAATTGGTTCTTGTTTCTGCCTCTCGAAAGGAAGTGAAATAGACCACTATGTCCCTACGTATTGTTATCAAGCAATAAAAAAAAAAAAAAAAAAAAGTAGGTTTAGATTTGGTTATCTAAAATATGTCACTGTAAGTCAAATAAACTCTGTTCTTTCTAATAACATAGATTTTTTAAGCCTTCGTTAAAAAAAACTTAAAACAGTGGCCTCCGGATAATACCAAAGTACCTCTATGTCTATAACTTTTTTTTTTAATCTGGAAAAGAAGTTATAAGTAAAATACCAAGATATACATATGAGCAAGAATGAAGTAATGCCCTTAGAAAAATATAAATATAATCAGAAAAATGTAAGTGTAGTATAAAATATTATTTTATTGTTATTATTACTGTACTTGTACATAAAAATTAGTAACTATATAAATACAATTAGAACACTTCGTAAATCTGCCTATATTAAATTAGGTCTAATAAAAGCAATTTGTGGCAATTTAACTAAATAAATACGTCAAGTTAAAAAAACATAAAAACGAACAACAGAGATTAAACTGTAGTAATTTCCAGCTCTCTGGTAGTGATTTTGCAGCCTTAGCTTTTCCGTGTGGATCTGGTAGGATAACATTAATTTGCTCTCAAACTTTGCAATGTATATTTGGAACATTCACGTGAGGATTTTGAAAGCAATCTGAAAGCTCTCCATAATTTGCGTTTGATAGTATATTCCAATACAACTTGCTGAATTAGAGGTTACTCTTGAAGGTTTATGATTATTTCCTTAAAAGCCAAATTGTGTTACAAAGTTCAGACAGATTTGAGCATGGTTTTCCTTTTTTAAAATATCAGAGGCTATAAGTATTTTTTTGTTTTTTTCTTTATTCAACTTAGGCGTAAGAAGTCTCACATTTTTTTAAGAAATAAAATTGTATTGTATCTCAGTATCCCTGTATAGAAAAATATAATGCATTGTAGGGATTTTTAATTCAATATTATGACCCTTCAAAAAGAGATTCTTCATTAAAAACAACTAAGTCAGGTCTACTTATTGGTATATATACATTTTTTAGCTAACCACCATGTAATTCATATAGAAAAACTCATCGGTCAAATTATATTTCAGATAGTATATTTAACAAGTTTTGAAGCAATAACAAAGCAGTAAGATATTGTTTAGTTTCAAAGTATTACAAATAGGCTTGTGATAAGAGGCAGGCAGCTCCTCTAAGTACAATTACAATGATTGTGATTAGAATAAATTCCAAGCTATCATTAGGGTGGCTGATAAGAGCCGACCAGTTTTTCTTGTTAACAAGTCATAGCTTGTATGTAATCCTGTTACAACAACTCTGGTATGTGGTATGTGTGGATTTCTGTTCTGTCCAGGTTAGTTTTAATGTGTTTTCTCTAAACAGTGTTTGTAAGTAAAATTGTATTTATTTAGTTTCAGTTCTAATTGTATTATACAATATTCTAAAATTTGTGATTTATAATAATATAATACTCATTAATTTGTTTATCATCAATTCAATTTTAAAATGCCCTGATGACAATTTAAAAACAAAGTAACTAAAATTAAGAATTAGGATTTAAATGACAATTAAATTACAGTTAATCACTGTAGACAGTAAATAAATATGCATGCAGTGGTGTTGATTTATTATTTTATGTACGTAATTGGTTTGTTTATACTTAGTTTACCACTTAAGCTAAAACTAAGGAAACACTATAAGGCAATTCTGAGTAATTATTTGATCAACTTAAATTTTTTTCATATTTTAGTATTGACAATCATGCAGGCTTTAGAATGTGTAAAATATAAGTGTAGGGAAACCATTGTTGATGTTTCTAAATGGTTAAGAAGATTTCAGAGTCCATGTGTATTTCACTGGCAAATTGGGGACACAGTCAAATCGATCTTCAATTTGTTTTATACTTCTAAAAGCCTTTCTAATTGTGTAAAATAAAAGAAATAAAATAAAAACTGGATATTTCAAAAATTAATTTTTTGCAGAAAAAGTTATCTAACCTAACTACTTGACTGTCTAATCTGTCCGAGAACCAATCGGCCTACCCAAAATATTGTTTATAGTTTAACTATTGTTTACTTGAGGCAACTTATGAAAACTCCCCTAACCGAACTACCTGAAACCTGTCGAACACCTACCCAAGGGCGACTGCTTTACCCAAGGGCCGACCAACCTAGCTGAGAGCCAACTGCCATAGGCTTTTTTCCTGTCATATCTTACTTATTTCGAATTTCCCCCATCTTGAATTTTCCTTTTTTATAGCAGACCGTTATCTAATATATAGATTTGATAACATAGTTGGTTATACTGGACTGGAATCGATATACAAGTATTCGAGCCCATATTTTAATTATTTGACCACTTCCAGGGGTATTAAGAATGTTTTTAAATTGTGTTATAGGTATAATAATCAGTTGAAATGGCAGTGAACGTGTACTCAACAAATGTGACCACTGAGAACCTGAGCCGACATGACATGCTGGCTTGGGGTCAACGACTGCCTTCACTCCCAGTTCGCCAAAATAGAAGAGTTGTGTACTGGTTGCGGCGTCACTGCCAGTTCATGGATATGTTGTTTCCTGGTTAGTATTCTATTTGTCTAGAGTGTCCTGCAGTTTTATAATCGGGTGGTCACAATATTCAGTATTCTGTTACTTTCTATATTACATGCTTGTGACAGCTGCGGAACTCTGAAGCTTTTATGCTTATCCTACACAAATTTCATCACCTCCCTCCACAATCAGTTTGGATAGGAGGCAATCAATTCAAACATTAAACAATTAAATGTAATAATTTTATTAAAACTACAACAAATCACTGGGATGGAGGAGTAGGCATTCAATTCCAAACATTAACCAATTAAATGTGATAATTTTATTAAACTAGAAGAAATCATTGGGATGGAGAGTAGGCAATCACAATTCAAACATTAACCAATTAAATGTGATAATTTTATTAAACTAGAAGAAATCATTGGGATGGAGAGGAGGCAAATCGATTCAAACATTAACAAGTTAAATGTCATAATTTTATTAAAACTAGAACAAATCACTGGGATGTGTTTGCATGTGGGTGAATATGGTTACTACTTATTATCGTAACAGTATGCCATCCAAAGCCGACGGTTATACCAGACTTTACGAAATTTGTTATCTGATTAACAAAATATTGAAATACCTGTACAAAAGTAATGCTATATTTTGTCTTTCTTTTACACTAAAGCACTTTTTCATTTCATTTCATTCCAATTCAAACATTACATCAGATGCTTTTAGTACAGGTCTCTTTTATATTGTAAAAACTCTGACTTAAATATTTGAGTGTTGGAGTATAAAATAGTGTACTAAAGGCAAAATTATGTTTAGCCTATACTGTAATTGTTACATCTTAGTTTTTTGCTAATTTGACAGAATAAGGTGATCCGTGCAGATGCAATATTTTTAGGTAGTTTATATTGTAAGTTATTATATTAATCCTGAAAACTGGAGATTGCTTTTCCCAAAATAAAAGGTGGATTATAGTGATTTTTCAAGGTTTTTAACGAGGTAATCAAGGCACAGAAAACCTTTTTTACACCAGAAATACTCAGAACAATATTTTCGCACTCCAAAAGTGAAAAATCATTTCAATACACAGGTCCAACATTTTTTAATCGATTACGTTCTGAAATAAAAGCCTGTAATAGACTTAAATTATTGTTGACCCTCAATGGACTGTGTAATTAAAACCAAAATTGATAAACTGTAAAAAAGTTTCAGAAAAACATTGTATCAGGTTAACAACAAAATGGCGGACACACACAATTTTCAACTCTTTTGAGTGCCAAGAGCCGATTAATTGGTCCTAACGTGATTTTGGAAAGTACCAAGGGCCGATTAGATCAGCTTTTGGGTAGGGTACGGTAAGCAGACCCGGTTTTTTTATATTGAAGAATATAATCATCGATACCTAATATTCGTATCTCAAATCCTAAGACTATCAATCGATATAAAAGTATCTATAGTCTTCAATAACAATCATATGCTTTAAATTAAAATATAAATTTAATATTTACAGTGATCAAAAAAATTATTAGGCCTATAACCAAAATTAGGAAAACTGAAGACGACCATATTTGTTCCTCTCACAGTTACAGTTGTTTCTTTCCCACAAATTTCACATAATGGGTTTGTCGGTATGAGTCTAACATTGTTGAAGTCACAAAAAACATGTCTTATCATCTTTCAAAGGCAATGTCGTTTAGTTTTTTTTAAATTGACTGTCATTTTTAATAATCGAATGTTACTGGATATATAATTGAAAATATTACATTACGAGTATTATTAAGTGTTTACAGCTGTTGATGTAGATTTATTTAAGTTAATTGTTCAAAATAATTAATCAATATCGATTGATTATATCGATGGTTATGATTAAGTAATATCGTTTGCCAATTTCGATATAAAAAAAACCAGTGTCCGCTTATCGTACCCTACCCCAGCTTTTTAGACAACCTGGATTTAACCTCAGGGTTTAAACATCCTGAGTAATTTTTGGTATATAAGGTAAACACATTGACACTATCTTGTTATCTTCAGATCAGAAACACTAAGTTTCGAGATCTGCAATCTGAGCTCAAGCCAGTCAGTCCTATATGGTTGGTTGGTAAATGCAGACCTGTTGTGACCTTTATTCTGTAGTATCAGTTTTAATAATTAGTGTTGTGTTTTATTTTATTAAGTGCATGTTGAAACACATACACATGGTGGTTGTAATTCCTGACTTACACATGTCACAACGCTCTGTTATGATTTTGATTATTTTAACCTACATTGTAATTTTGTGTTATGTGTCTTCAGTTGACCGGAAAGAAGAGATCAGATAGCAGATCTCGAAACATAGCATTACTGATTTTTTGTATCGCTGAATAATGGCAAATGACTTGAAAAATCCTGTTTCCTTCATCTCAAACTGTAAAATCAACTTGTGCTCTAATGAAGAAGTTTAAATTAAAATTTTAAACATGTAACAGACCAACAAGAAATTTTAATAACATATTTAAAATTAATTTTTGTTAAACATTTGTATGGTGAGACAAAATTAGATTGATTATAGGATTGAGCTTGTTTCTTCATTTTGTTTTCATATTTCAGGGAGTGTAACCTCTAAAACGAGTTAAGTTCAGGACCAAATCTGGAACATGAATACATACAAAACTTCAAAATTTTACAAGCGGCATTCAAAAAATGAGTGTAGATAAGGTAAGAGTTCTTTTATGTTTTTATGAAATTCATTTAAGAAAAAGATCACTGTGAACTAATAATAATCTTATGTGAAAGAGATATTGTACACAGTCTGATAACAACTTTGTGAAAGAATGCCTTTAAGAGATTATTTATTGTTTGTAATTAATTATACATATTGAACAATGTTCAGGAAGTTCAATAGGTTTTTAGTATCTATTAATCTGTGTTTATTGCTTAGAGCTGAGTGCAAGATAAGCGGAATAAAGATTGTAGAAAACATTCTTCAACTAAGTAAAACAACACATGTGCATTAATCTGTTACTTTTATAAAGATTCAATATATTTTTTTGTGACGAGTTTATGGAGTCTGTTCGGTTTTTTTAACCTTAATCATCGGTTTTTGTCATTATCATTGTAGTCTATGGTATAAAATATTTTGGAGCAGTTTAATAGATTTGGGAATTTTGAATCTCCCATCTGTGTAGTTTTATCATATACGCTTTAGATACTCTGTTTAACAGCTTTAATTTCTTTCAAGGATTCACGTATATTACAAGAGACATTTTTAAAGTAAGGTAAATTTTCTTTTATAGTCCCATAGTTCACGTAATTATTGCAACGAGCATGTGCACTGTCTCCCAGCATTCCGTGCAAACATACACATTCAGCTCTGTAGCTTATCTATAAGCAAGCGTCACTGTGCATATTTAAACATGTTTAAGATGATGGGAATTGCCTGCCACCTGTGAAATTCGGTTGGTAATACATTTTTTTTAACACAAAAACAACATCAGAAGTAGCAAATTGTTAGCAAACAGTTAGCCGAAAGAACATTCTATACCAGTAAAACATTAATACAAAATGTCTCATTTAAGCCAACGCACCAATTTCAAAATATGAAATTCTATTTCTGTCCAATAATTCATACTGATATAAAAAAACCAATAGACTCTTTAACATCCTCTGGCATAGATATATCTGTTAAATTAACTAAACTTTGCAAAAATTAACTGACCTCTCCCCTTACGGATTAAAAATAAGTCCCTCTAATAAGGAATTTCCCTAACATTGCTGAAAACTGCAAAAATGTATCCTAAATACAGAAATGGGAAACACTATGAAAACGAGAAGTTACAGACAGATATCCTTAATCCCGACTATTTAAAAAATAATACAAAAGGATGTTTATGACATACATGTTATGACACTAACCACAAACCTAACCAACATCTTAAAAGTGGAGAAAAAGTACTGTGCAACAAATTAGTTTTGAATGAACAATAAACAGTTCAGCTAAATTTCATTGCTACAAACAATCAATTATACTACTTCCTGACATAATATCAAAAGACAGCACCAGAAACCTAGGAGTAGTAAATAAATACGAACCTAATCTCGATGGCTCACACAGAACAACTGTGCAAAAAGCTTTCATCATGTATTTTATGTAATAAGAGTAGAGAAGATAAGTGACCTATAACAGCTAAAACCTGCTTACTTCATATGAGTTTCATATCAGATATGTTATAGTGGCATGGGGAAACAACTAACACTAAACTGGGTAAAGTCATACAACTAAAGAGAACCATTAGGTGCCTACAGGTCTTAGTTTCTAAGACAGCTGTAGAGGTGCCTTTAAAGAGCAAAAGGCCCTGTCCAAATAATTAAATACTTTTGGAAAAGCATTGCTTTTACTAACTACTAGTTTTATATCATCTACTGACATTCACAATCAGCTTTGTGAAATTATGGAGATACCATAGAGAGTGAAGGTAAATTTGTTAAAAATGCAATATTGTTTGGATTTTGTATTAAAAATAAGTCCCTTTAAAAACGATCCTTGTACATTCATCAGCCAAATTGCAGGGATACTTTTACAACCAGATTTTTTACAGGTAGGAATTTTCTCATGCAACTTATCAATAAGAGAAATGAG
>NW_025783385.1:0-29689 GCF_021130785.1 Homalodisca vitripennis | reverse complement strand
ATATCAACTAATTAATAATTACGCTAATTCCTTTTTAATGTGCTAACATGATCATGTAGTTTTATCCCAATCACATATCCAATACCAATCATAACAAAAAGTATTGTTTACTTACATGTTTATAGACGTCACTTAGCAACAAAGTGATAATCTTCAAATTATTGTAATAGCGGTGCGAGGCAGACGAAAATGGCAGACAACACACGTCTACAGAGTATAAGCTACTTTCTCTACCGTTGTATTTTTTAGTAACCGTGTTTAAAATTATTATTAAAAAATCGTTTTAACAAAAGATTTTTAACCTCTCCTAATGAGGCACCACTCCCCCCTCTTCTTCTTAAAAACCTAAAATAACATTACGTTTTAATAAAATGTTAAATAGTTTTCATATTTAGTATTTTTTTGCAATTCTTAAGTATCGAAATCCATTAATACATTTTTTAGGATTGTTCCATACTTAATGTACTCAATTACAAATAATGGCAGACATTGCCGTACAGGACAAACTCCCCTTGACCCATTCCTGTAGTAATGTTACAAATGTATATGATATAATAATAGAAAACACAGCAGAATACAATGCAGATAGTAGCTATTTAAATTAACGTACCCGGGAAACCAAAGGAGATGCATGACTAGTAGAAAGAATCAGCAATTTCAAATTAAAGAAGTGTTTTTATCTGTACGGTACTCATTCTTTTTCATGACATATGTCTGTGACGATTTATCTGACTAATAAAGCCAACTTAAAAATACACTAATTCATTTATTAAAAACTCATTTATAGCATTCAATAATCCCAATAATTTAAAAAGCAATATTTACTTAATTTTTTAACTCTAGAATTTTGGCTATAATCTCGAACTATGCTTAACTTACTCAACAGTTTCATTTCAGATATAAATGAACTGCGGTGGGAGTACCGATAGCCGAGCGGTATAAGACGTTGGAACTTTGAGTCTGAGTTTAGAGAAAGCGCTGGTTCGAATTCCGTCTGTGCACTTTTTAACCTTGCACTTTTTATCAGTACCATCGATCTTGTACTGTACCGACTCTCCTCCTCATTCTGTTTGGTAAGATCCTCGCACAGGACAGGGGCCCATGAGGGCGGACAGAGTAGGGCTTAAATGGAGGATCGGCTTCTCTTTTTTTTAACAGAAAATTACTAAGTATGTTCCTTTTCTTTTAGTTTGTACTACACTGTTACTTAAGAGTTTAAAAACACTTGTCAAGGATTCTTTAGAAAGCTAATAGGTTTCCGGAAAGTAATACTAACATATCTGTTACCATAAAAGCACGCATTTCTTTTATTACTGGAATTAGTGCCAGAAACTCTTAACTTCACGAAACGTAACAGAAAGAATGAGCGACTATAATTGTTAATTCAACAATCATTGTTTGAACATAAACAACAAATTCTTTTACAAGATACCGGCAACCGTAAGCAGTTGTTCGATGAGTGGAGTAACACCGAAGTTTAGTTTGTATACAATACTCGCAGATTAACTGCTACCTTGTTTTTGAAGGGACCTCCCCCTTCGTGTTTTAAAATAAATAATAGTTTAAAAAACTAAATAAACACGCTTTTATAGCTAACCAAACTAAAAAATAGAAAATAATTTTTAATTACAAAGAGTTTATATTATGGTAGTAGAAGGCAAAAACAATCATTCATAGTCAATCACCTCAAAATTTATAATAAAATTTAAGTTATTAACAGAATAAATTAATTCAGAGTAAAAAGCGCGGGGTGCTTGATATATTAAATATTACAATCATTCTATCGGTAATTATCTTTGAGAGGAGACTTATGAAATGTAGTAAAATGCACCCCACGCTTTTTACTCTGAATCAATTTATTCTATTAATAACTTAAATTTTATTATAATTTTATTTTGAGGTTATTGACTATGAATGATTGTTTTACCTTCTACTACCATAATATAAACTCTTTGTAATTAAAAATTATTTTCAATTTTTTTAGTTTGGTTAGCTAAAAAGCGTGTTTTTTAGTTTTTTAAACTATTATTTATTTTTCATTTTTTAGTTCTATGTATCAATTAGTTTCTTGTGGAAATGTGGTATTTCTTACGAATCATTCCGCAATCTCATTATTTCATTTAAAGCTTCACTATTGCATGGGGTATTTCCTGTTAACTTAGACCAATCAAGTTCTTCAATGCTAATACCTTCTAAAGATCTTACATGACTAAGTGCTACATAGGCTTGTCCAGCAGCAAACAATCGCGAGCCTAGATCAAGGATGTCGGGTCGGACAGGTTTTTGCCCGTTTGGTGCGTTTCTGTCATCGGTGCCCCATTAAAAGTTCTGTCCTATTAATAGCTACCAACGGGGAAATAGCAACATGCATCGCTTTAATATGACTCCTCGAGCTTGCACTTAAGATGTCGGCTCTGATCCCTGGAGACTCGGAGCTTCGCAGTTCTCTTAGATTAATTATTGTCGTAAAAATCCAAGGCTGGCATCTAAGCTACCAAGGAACTGTGGCTGTTTGTAACACCTTTGGCGGACTTGAGGGATAGGTATGTGAAGTATTTAATAAACTTAATGTTGGCTAGTATATATCATTTTTCATTCTTACTGAGCTGTATTAAAGCTATTACTTATTTGAGATATACTATTATAAAATTTTACACCCTTAACTAAGTTGAATTTTCGTACCGTAAATCATTTTATATTTTTATCATTTAATTGCTATATTCTGATATATATATATATATATATATATATATATATAATATATATATATATATAATATAATTCTGATATATATATATATATATATATATATCTCAAACATACACATACATAATAACAAAACCTGTTCAGTGACGTAATTGATGCAAGAGATGACGGTAAAAGTAGTACAATTGTAGCTTATTGACTACTCTCAAGCATTTGACTCGATCTCTCACGAACTTATGGCAGCGAAGCTTCATTATTATGGATTTGATGACAGCTATAGATTGGGATGAAGTCATTTCTCACAGGATGAAAGCAAGTCACAAGAATTGGGAGTGAGACTTCGGATCCGCTCATTAAAGAGCGAGGTGTGCCTCAAGGTAGCTGTTTGGGGCCCATCTTGTTCAATTTTTATTACAGCTGACCTACCCAATTATCTTCAACACTGTAAAGTCCATCTATACGCAGATGACTGTCAGCTGCATCTGTCTTACAAGCAGAGTTTGATGGAAGAAGCTGTTAACAATATAAATTATGACCTTCACAAACATATGTGCATGGGCTGAAAGCAACGGCCTGAAAATTAATTCAAAAAAGTGCAGTGTCCTACATACAGCTTCTCAGCACGTTGTACAACGGCTACGTGGTAGTGGGTTGTGTGTGATGCTCGGAGATGAGGAGTTTACCAGTATGTGACAAGATAACTACTCTCGGGGTCGTGTTAGACAACAATCTGACATTTTCTGACCATGTCACATTTACCTGTCAACGAGCACTGGACAGACTTAGGGGACTTTACAGGTTTAGAAGTGTTCTCCCAGAGTCCGCCAAACTTAAACTCATACAGTCACTTATCCTGTCTGTTTTCTACTATTGCTATCCTGCATACGGAAATAGTATCTCCAAGGGGGACTGCGGTAGGATCCAAAAAATGCAAAACACAGCCATTAGGTTTGTGTTTTGTTTGAAAAAATATGACCACGTGACAGCTTACCGCGAGGCTGCCAAACTTCCCCAATTGCGACCGTATGCAGGATAATGACGTGCTGTATGGTGCACAAGGCCCTTACACTTGGAGTGCCTGGGTACCTTACTGACCGGCTCCAGTGTCGAGACGAGGTTTCCCTGCGCAGCACTCGCCATGGTGGAGTGCTTCACTTTCCCAAAATTAAGTTAGAATTGGGAAGAACAAGTTTTTCATATTTTGGGCCAAAGATGTACAATGACCTCCCCGAACCCATTAAAAAGTTATCATGCCCTAGTTTCAAGAAAAATTAAAAAAAATCTTTGGTATAGGCATTGATCTTGTATATTTATTTGTTATCTTACTTCTTGTATTTACTCTTAAGCCTAGATAACTTTGTGTCATTTTTGTATTTATTTTAGTTTTTAGACGACAGTAATTCTGAAAAGCAGTATTGTACTGAGAAGCGCTGGTTTAATAAAGGCATTTTTATTTATTATTATTATTATTATACAACTAATGGTTATTGTAGTTTCAGACTTGAATATACCCATATTTTGGTATATTCATTATTTAATTTATTAGCTGTACATCTTCGGTAATGTGTAAAATAACTAAATAACTAAAATAATTGTATTTGTTCAACTTTATTTTATAGTAAATAAATTGAAAATACAAGAAAAATTGGGAATATTGTTGAAATGGAATAAGTTAAAAAAACACTAAAGGCTTTGTCTGATAAAAATACTATGTATGTTTCTGTAAAGCAACTACTCAAATTAGTATTATGTAATGTATACTAAACAAAGAACATGCATGGATCGTGTACTTAGATATCTGGCTGTCAAGGAAACCACTGGAAATGGCAGAAGAGACTGGATGACTACTATAATATTACTATATTAAGAGAGTCAATCAAGCACATCCGAGAATACCGAGACGAATGTAGACTTGAACGCTGGGTTAGCGCAGATTGAATTGAGACTTGAACGCTGGGTTAGCGCAGATCGCGCGCTAGCTCTATCTTTTTTACTCCACTGCAGAGGATCTATAAAAGAATTTATTAATCCTGGCGGTCTTTATAAGGATAATGGAAAACTATGATCAAATTATTGCATTGTCATCGGTCCTTGATACGTATGCAAAGTTTCAAATTAATCAGACTTCTGGAAATTGGTGAAAATTATGCTCAAAGAGTCCGTTACATACAGAGATACATAGATACAACCGAACCTTATAAAAGCGTGTTAAAAGCCCTTTACTGTCTCAGCCTTAAATTGAGTCAATCCTTTGGTAAATATTCTGTACACAAAATTCAGTATCAGATTCAATAAACAAACGTAGCTCCGATTTATCAAGTAACCTTTATTTCGTTTTCAATGCAATTCACATTCACCAAAGATTGTAATATTATATAAAACTAGTTATGTTTAGTTTAAAAGATACATAGAATCTCATTCAACCCCACAGCCCCTTCTTAAAAAAGAAGTAAGAGGTTCGAGTTCTTATAATTGAGAATATTTTTACGAGACTAACTGATTCATTGTGCCTTACGTATAACGGGAGGAAACTTTAATCCATAACAAACTAATAAATTGAACTCCCATAAATCACCATATACAGATAATGTTCATCTTGCATGACAACGTTAACAGAGGCGTGATCAGTCACTCCTACGTGAAACATCCATCAGTATAGTCATTGAGAGGACCATATCTTGTCAATTAGTCATCAATTAGTCAATTAGTCTTGTCAGATTAAAGCCATTGCTCCAACAGTAGGATTATTGAAATAGTTGGTATTTGTGAACTGGAAATTTTAACAATACTATTGCCTGGAAATTTGACCTTCTGTATGTATATGTGTGTGTGTGTGTGTGTGTGTGTGTGTGTGTGTGTGTGTGTGTGTGTGTGTGTGTGTGTGTGTGTGTGTGTGTGTGTGTGTGTGTGTGTGTGTGTGTGTGTGTGTGTGTGTGTGTGTGTGTGTGTGGTGTGTGTGTGTGTGTGTGTGTGTGTGTGTGTGTGTGTGTGTGTGTGTGTGTGTGTGTGTGTGTGTGTGTGTGTGTGTGTGTGTGTGTGTGTGAAAATAAATATGTAAGTAGGCCTTTGTACACTAATAAGTACAAAGTTTTCCGAAAGTAAATTTTGTCACACGAAGTAAATTTCTTAAGTTCTATAAAAGATAGATGGATTTTTTTTTCATCCAATTAAAGTTTATCAAATTTAGTATAGGGTTGTATTAATGTTTTTTTTTTTTAAATCATTTAAACCATTCGTTAAAAAAAACATGCATTTTAAATAATGTAACGGTGTTTTTTTTACTATTTTGTGAAACTAATACTACAGTTGCAGCATAATATCCTAAGAACTAATTTTCATAAAAGTTGTGTCTCTTTCACGTACTCAATTTGAAAAATTTTATTCCTAGTAAACCTCTTGCACAGCGCGTAATTCCCCTCCTTGACCCATCATGATGTGATGGAGAAATTTCACTTTCTTTCAATATGGTATTGAAACATACACATTAAAATATGAATATTTAAAAAAAATTGGAAACTGAATTTTAAAAATTACTCTTTTTATTTGAATTCTCTCTTTAAATATGATCATTGTTCTTCTAAATAATTTTAATATTCAAACTTACACACCAACTGGCTTTATCAAATAAGATTATTTTTTTCTTAGTAACACCGAGCACTCAGCGGCTAGAGGTAGACTCGCAAAAATTAATGAGTGTAATGTAATCAAACAGTCTAGTTTAACATCTATGTTTATGTGCACTAAATAACACTTTGCTCGCTTCACAACCAGACAAGATTGCGACAACTTAAATTAAACCTACCTCCGTATTGTGTGGTCTGTGACTGTACCAGGAAATACGATAAGAGTCTTGTTCCTCACTCACGCATTCTAAGCCGGATAAGTCTCCATTTTTGTAATGGGTCTCATTCATAAATTAAGACTAAATCTCGAACGGTGTGGTAAATCCCTTCTCATGGTAATACTCCATAAAGCTCACTATTTATTTTGTGTAACAGTTAAATCAGTATTCTACTCTCAGTATCCTTTTGTGAAGTGTCCAGTTCATATTACTAAACAATTAAATAATACAAAAATGTTGTACGCAATTTCATACAAGTATTTTTTCAACAATAGCAGTAATATTGAATTTTACATTTCTTCAAGTAATAAAAATAATAATATCAGTATTAATCTAATTTTGATCATTATTACACTCATTTATAATAGGCTCCTCCTCCCACATTAAACTGTCAGAGCCATAAACTGATACTATTGCATATAAAGCAGCTTGTTGCTTATTAATTAATGGACTTAAATAACTGAGACTATTTTATCTCGTATTTCTGTTAGAGTGGTCTTGACCTTTTCTGACGTAAAAAAGCATTTCTCCAACCGTCATTTTATCAATGGGTGCAAAAGTATATCATAATTACAATAAAAGTATGACGTATAACAACATTTTTTAAATCTGGAAATACATAATGTTTGGCAATAATGAATTAATGGATTATATAACATTATTATTACGAAATAAATCTAGGAAGAGTGGAATACAAATACGAGAAAAGATTATGCGTTTCTTTGATAGCTTTATTTCATGAAAGATAGCTTTCTCCAGGGAAATTATCAAGCCCGTAGCCACTCGTAGATCCTCCTTATGAAACATTTGTGACTTACTAACTTACATTTTATTGTTTATTCGTCCTCGTACAAATAAATTATAATTGAATAACCGTATTTTATTTCCTTTATTACTAGTTGAATTTTAAAATAAACAAATCATGTTAATGATGCACCCTATAACAAAAGAATTTTCTTTATCTAAATACTTGGGTGGCATGCCCTCTCTGTTATACACATTTATTATGGCTTGTGTCTCAGTGACGTGATACTGTATTGTGACGTCAACGCTTTATGAGACGTCCAGACAGTGCCAAGTCCATAAACTTCTGTCGCCATCCGCGACTCGCCTCGCCGTTCTTATTGATTCTGTATCGACCGGACGTCACTTTCATGGTTTACGATATTTGTTTTTCCTTGTAACCAGTGTTTTTATCCATTGGATTGTGATGTACTGGTTTATAAAGAGCAAAATCTTTTCTAAAAGATATGGTTTTAGAATAAAATACATTAGCTTCATATTTGTGGGCGTATTTTTATCACCATTTTATGTGTACAGCTATAATTTATAGGTTAATAATAATACACACACACACACACACATATATATATATATATATATATATAATATATATATATATATATATATATATAGCTTTTGTAGTGTTTCTAAAAAAAATAAACTGTTGCAATTATTAAAAAATATATTTTGCTAGAAATCGGCAGACAATTTTGTTGTTATATCAGAGAATCTTTCCACATATGCGGAAGTCAACATCTTCAAACGTATTATTTTTTTAGATTTGCTACTAATAGTGATGTCATATTACTATATTTAGTGTTAGAATTACGGCAACTGGCTATTACTTCCACTATGATCACTTAGACATTTTTACGGTCACTATTTTAAAATATTATAAGATGTCAAAATTCAAATAGGAAAGAAAACATTTATAAGTGGCCTACAAACACTACAGAACGTTTTTCTTTTGATCTACGATGCATAATAACTGAGATATAATACTTAAGACTCCAAACTTTGAACGGTCGTCATGAGTCATCTTGAAAATGTTAAGAGATATCAAAATAAAAGCAGAGACTAAAGTACATAAAATTACTTAATAATGCGACTGTTGAACTCAACTCCTTTTCACCTTCCGCTTGGCGAACTTAACTTTCGCATGGAATCAATCCTTCCCACTTAGTTATACTTCATAATTTAAAAAATGTTTTTGGATCTTTGTGGGAAAAACAGTTGAGTTAAAATATTTGCACAAATACGAATGGTTTCTATTTGGAAAACTTTTATTCATAAAGACTATCTAACGAACTCATCTAAGATATGTGCATATACTATCTCTGTACCAAGTCTAAGACAAATGTATTAAAAATTAAGTAAGTTGTCGTGTTCACGATTTTTTTGGCAGTGCTGGAAACATCGAGGAGTTTGTACTGGAAATCTTACGAGATATAAAATATTCTTTCTACCTAATGTTCTGACTTCCCCCAGAAGGGTAAATTTCACATGTGGCCGTTATCTCTAAATGCCAAACTAAAGATGAATTCTGAGTTTAGGCGTTTAATTTGTACAACACACTAATGGAACGGTAACTCTCTATATTTGCACTTTAATATAACTGCAACACTTTCAAACATTTAGAAAGTCCATAATCATGAATGTTTACAAGACAAAAATTGTTATAGGAATATAAAATGTATTTGTAAAAACGTACACTCAATTTTTTGACGTGACAACGTCTTAAATTAGGTTGCGGCTCCGAGTCACTCATGAAAAAGTGTAACGCCCGGTAACGTTACGATGCCCGTCCAGTGGGTCCGCCGCACGTGATGATTCGCACGGGATAAAGCAGATAACTGTGGGTCCGCCGCACGGGATAAAGCAGATAACTATGTTTATTCGTGAAAAATGTGGAGTGCTTAGATTCGTCATTTACAACAACTACAACAATAAAGGTAAATAATTGTACACTGATATTTCATTATCGTAAACTATGATTGATTGATTAATTGTTAGATTGACACAAAAGTTGAGAAACTGAGTTTATAGGTTATGTCATACTATTGACAAATGTTGATAGTGTTAAGTAAATTATTAGTTTAAATCACTCTGCAATCAATCGTAATTCAGTCGATTGAGAAGAAACAGCGCGTATTGCTAGTCAAACATTTTAAAATAACAAATTATAACCTCTAACCTGTCATAACCTGTTATCTATCTGTTATCTATATTTTATTATTTATGTTATTGTTACAATGTATTATATAGTTTATGTCCATTGTTATTGTCCTAGTTACTTATATTGTTATGTACTGTTATTAATTTATTATTGTATATATTATTGTTGCACGCTGCTTCTAAGTTACTAGTCCTCTTCTGAGCTAATTATTGATATTTTGTAAAATGGTGTATTGCCGTAAATGAAATAAATAAATAAAATAAATAAATAACAGTGCGACCAAACAAACGAACTAAACCGACCAATCACCACGCGCGGAGTTAGAATTTAACTGTGTTTAGCAAGAATTTCAAATTCCAATTTTTGGTAAATGTTTTATTCAACTTTATCATTTACAATAAAAAATTTTAATTAATTTCAAATTATGTACAATGTTTTAGTAAACAAAATATATTTCTATAGTTAAAATTTGTGCAATTCTTATTTTCATTCAATTCCTTGTTCCTATTGTGCAATTTAATAATATTCATATCAATAAATATTCTACCGAGAAAAAGACGTTGTCACGTAAAATCTTCGCCCGTAAAACCGACTTTACAGGCAACTATATTTTTTTTTTTAATTACTAAAAAATTGTGTTTTTAAACATATTCACTTATAATAGTTCGATTTTAGACTTTAATAAATTTAAACGGCCATCATCTCTAAAGCTTAAGTAAAATAAAGTAAAGTAAAGTAAAGATGTCTTATTTTACTAGGCGAAGTTAGGGCTAAGAAGTCCTCTCTAACACTTAACCTGGGGACCAACGGCTCAAATGTGACTTCCAAACCACCCCCCCAATGGTCGGGCAGGCGGGCTGCTTGCAAGGACAGGATCGCTCAGCGGTCACCCATCCAAGCAGCATCCACGCTCGACGTTTCTTGATCGTTGTACCCGCTACACAGCGCCATTTTTAAAAGTTATCTGAAAAATATTTAAAAATACATTTTACTTGAAATTGATTGCCATTTTTAATACAATGTTTAAATGTCAATTTTTATTTATGTTATGAAATAACCAAGATAAGAATCTTTCCCAAATGCGAATGATCGCCATATTGAAATGTTTTATTGGTTAAGACGTTTCATTGGCTAAACAACTCGTCCAAGCTATGTGTCTCTGTTTAGTCCGAGTCTATTAAGGCAGTTATATAATGTTAACAGTTATTCCTGCAATGTTATAAACTACTTAAAACTTTGTCCTCTTACTATTTATAAATCTTATGGGCGAAAAAAACAAGTAGGGACCAAACATTAAATTAAATAACCTTATAACTCTAAAACACATGTATGTTTCGCGCCAACTTGCATAATAACTGATATATTACCATTCCTTTTCTAAACTCTGTAACTTTATCACTCATGAAGAAATATCAAAAATATTAGAAGAATACTTAACTATTTTATTTTTAAAATCTATCGTTTTGGGTCTATGTTGGGACTTAGTTGACTAAAAAGTTATGCTCGAATGCTAATTGCCGCCATCTTGAAATGTTTTATTGCTAAAGACTGGTAAACGAACTCATCGAAGTACTGCATAAGTACTGTCTATGTACAAATTTAGTCTGGATATTTAAAAAACTACGGTATTTTTAGTACATACATGCTCACGTTATGTTGTGTAAGCACTTAAATACATATATACATATATATCTTTATATTTTGTAGTCTAGGTAGTCAAAACGATGTAAAGTGATCACTGTGAGCTTCTTCGTCATCTATTAGCCTACTTTTGCATGTCCTCACAAGATGATGATTCCAGGTGTCTCTGACAGCTTCAGGTTCCAGACGCTGATATAAGAGGAAGGCGAACTGAAGCTAAACTTAACATTCACATTGAAACCCACCATAGCTACGTTTTATATATATATATTATTATATATATATATATATATATATATATATCAGTAAAATTATGTTTTGTCTAATATACTGTGCAAAACAAACAACAATACAAATCAGCATATTCAAAAATCTACTTTTTCCCACTCTTGCCCAGTATGCGACATGTTTAAAAGCCATTCTAAGTAAATGCTGAGTCTAGACATTAGTGATTCTAGATATATCACGTTTAGTGTGACGGAAGGAATATGAAGTTTCTTAATACATCTTATATTTATAATTCTCATCCACAGCTGTACTCTATTTCTATTTCATTTAGACAAACCCAAACCGGAGGAGAACTTAAGAAAACGAAAGCTGTGGAGTTTTTATGCATTTTTTTTATCCGAGCAAGAATGATTTATTCATTTATTACTCTGAACGACTAAGACATCTTAGAGTTTTCCTGTAATATGCGCGGCGCGGCAACCTTTGTTTGACAGGAGGATACGTTTCATGTGGCCATTTTATTTGAAAAAAGTAATTACTATTTCTCTTATTTAATTCGACGATAACATGGAAGTATATTTTTGGAGTTAATCTCGAATTTATTTACAGAAAAACTTAAAAACTGAAGAAAGAAATAATTGCAATGTGATTTTAATTTGCAATCGGATTGTCAATAGCAGTGTAATCCCCAAACGAAAATGTCAAGAAAGGGAGTAGAAGTTTTGTGAAATCTACTAAGAGTTTACTAGAAGGGTAAGATTTAAATTATCATGTACCTGTATTTTTCCTGTTCTAACTGCAAACATAACATACATATTAAATCAACTTTTTGACATGTTTCGACCTCGTTGTGGCTAGCCATCTTCAGTGAAGAGATAATTAGAAACAAATGAAAGACAGTTTCAGTATGACGTCATGACACCGGAAGCTTATGAACCAAGATTACTTAACACGATATAAATAAAACTTGGTTATTTTTTATATTTGTGCTATTTTTAACCGTTACTTATCATTCTTTTACTTTCACATAAAATAACAGTCTTGATGAAATAGTTTTAAAAAAACTATTAGTAGGCTACACAATACTAGAATTTATAATATAAGAGTACATTAATCACTAAATAGTAAATTCGTGAAAAGTATATCAAAACCATTCTTAAGTACAATTATGCAGAGAATTGTACCTAAGAAGCTAATTACTAAATTCTTTTTATTGGCAGCAGTGTATATTTAATAGAATAGTGGCTAGTTTCCTAATCAGTATTTCACTAGACCGAGGGAGTATGGAAACTATGTGTCAACAGCGCAGTGTAAGCTCGGTAATTAATCGTCACATGTCAGCTAATGAGCCTGTTGTAGTTTCAGTTCTTGTTTATCACTAATGAGTTTCACTTTATGACTTCGAGCATTAATTGCCTTTATTTTAGTTAACATCAACTGCAAAATACATGCCACAGTTGGAAAATTCAAGACAATATCTTATGGTTGAGTATACATACAAAATAAAATTGAGACGCCTCGTATTTCTATGGTGTGTGCTGTAAGATAGTTTCAATAGTCTGTATATGTATATATGATTTGATCTTGAATTTAATCACACGTAACGTTACTTGTTGTAGCCGTTCTAAAAAATAGTTGATGAGGAAAAAAGAATAACGTAAATGAAAATTAATTTCACCGAAGTAGCTGAATAGTTGTTGTTACTTATAACGGGCTGTGAGTATAAATCTAGTGAATGAAAGTGTTATAATCCTATAACTTTCAACATGTTACATATCTTAGGAGTTGAGAAGGAACTTTTGTGGGACGGCCCCGTGAATGCCTTTAAATTTTTGTACAATATTTATGTTTCGGCAAGTTATTTTCTCAGGTTTTATTTCAATAATTTTTATACACAAACCGAATACAATTTAACATTATTGAATGGAATCAACATTAACCATGATGCGTATTTACAAAATATTTCACGGATTTCGAATTTGTAACTAACTGTGTGGTGACAAATGTGTAGTATATTTATCCAGAACAAACTTCTTGCTATAAGTGATGAGTTAACTTTCTTAAAATCATTAATTTATTTCTTGTAAACACCTAACCAAACTGAAAATAACATTATCTTTAAATTCATTTAAGAACACTTTTAAAACGGGTGAGAATTGCATTATGCGTTTCTCTGCCAGCTATAGTTACGTAGTTCAGCTTTTCCAAGGAAGATCACGAAATGTAAGACAAAAATGAACTCAAATTTTATCTTATTTTGTTCATTATTCCAAACTTATTTATATAGAATTTAATTTATCACATTTATTTTGTTTTAATGATAATAATATATTTATTGAATAACTGACTGAGCGTTAGAAAAACATACCACTCGAAAGGTTATACATATTTGTACCGGGATGGAATATAGCATGTAATATATAATAGGCCTATTACGATCAAACAAGTTTAATTGAACAACTCGCAATTTTTTATACACGGATGAGTTAAACACCCACTTCCGGCACAAGCGTAGTGGTATCTGTTAGACGAATCAGTCTGTGTCAGCCATGGAGAAAAATACCCGCGAACTGTGCCCGTAAGTACTCATTATGCGTTATATAATAGTTACTTATGCAATAACATATTGTAAATATTCATCTTAATGAATAATTCAGTAAATAAAAGTAATTCATTTTTAACATGTTTATGAAATAGGTAAGAAATAGGTGACATTGCACGTGCTTAACCTTTCTGGCGATGTAGTTTTTATTTTAGTAATTAATATATCAGCTTGAAGCTACTTAAATTAGGATTGTTTCTGTTAAAGTATTTTTGGTTAGAGATTTATTTGTGAGCTTTGCGTTTACATAAGGAAAGTGTTCGGGATTATAGCATTATGTTTTAAAGGGAATCACTAAGGAGTCTGGTAAAATCCCCCTTCTGCCAGTCTATCTGCCCTTGTGATTTCAGAAGAATATCTCGAGAAGGACATACTAAACTATGTGACTTAAGCGAAGCCTATTTCACAATACGTGGTGTGTACTCGTCCCTTGTAATATTTAATATCAAAACCAAAATATTAGAATATTTACTCTTAGAACGTTGTGGAAATATGTGCTCTCTCCCTATCCCTCTCTATGTTTATTTCTCACTCATAATAAGGCCGGTCTCTCAGCGACGTTCTACAGTATTGTGACGTCACTCGCTTTATAGGACACTCTTATAGCTCCAAAGTGCTTAAGTCTTTATCGCCGCGTCGTTGTGCCACAACACTCTTATTGATTTCTCATCGGCCGGACTTCTTTTTTCTCAAATATATAGAGTGTATGAAGGAAATGCGTTGTATCTGTACAAATATTTTTTTAAAGATTTCCATGTGTTTAGATATATTAAAAAAATTTTTATAAATACATCTAATTTATAAATGCAGTTATAATATTCAGTATTAAAGTTTTTCACTTAGAGATAATTAACCACAGTACATTGCCATTTTTATGATATCAAACTTTTAAGTTAGATAAAAATAGGTTTCTTATAAAACTTCTATACTTTTCCAGAATCTTAAGTATAAAAACAAAACATATCACTTTATCACCAAGGAGTATTAATATTACTATTGTTATCCTAAATCCTTTATATGAAGAATCGTCCTTAAACATGATTTTACTCAGGTAACGTAGTGGAGGCAAAGTAGCCATATCAATTACAACTATTCTCTTTTATGATAATTATATTGAACTTTGAATGCCAGAGATTATCTCGTATTGTTATCCGCAAAAGCGTATTTTTTACAGAGTTTGTTGTTATTGTGTGTTGAAATCTGCAGTAGAGCCACTTACCAGTCATAGCTATAAACATGTTACACATTATGCGAAACATAGATTACTTAGCTGAATTGGTTACAACGTCATAAGATTCTAAATCTATTCTTAACACAATATTAATCTCTTCTAGGGAAGGTCCTGGAAAATCGTAAACGTTTAAAACAGTCCAATCACATATCATTTTAAACTTTTTCATGAGACGTAATCTGAGCGACTATCTCAGATTACGTTCGCTCAGATAAAAAAAACCAATCTCGCGAAGTGTAGGAACGTTTTTTTTTTGTGGAGTACTAAATAAACCATATGGTTTATGTAACTTCCTTCCAAAATGTTAAAATAATAAATAAATTATGATAGTGAAAGACAATATTCACACGAAAGGCTTTTAGGATCTTGGGTATAACCCACGTTTAAAATAATGGGCTCTGCTCTTGTTTTATATAGCTTTACCTATGATTATATAATAATTCAATTTCCAACTGGAAGATGTTTACTCCCTTCCCCAGGTGAACTTTCACTCTGTTATAGCCTTATACAGAATTTACCAACCCACCAAATCCGTTACACGTTTATTCACCAGTTCGATAGTACATTGTTATTTTTTGTTCCCAACTTAATTTACATCCTTTATAAACGAAAGCTAGGCATTTTAAGCGTGGCAATTACCTTTGGCTACGAACTTTCGTGTCCTTGCTTTAGTAAAAATGTAGGTTATTAATTTAAATAGTACAAAATAAAAGTAAATAGCAAAAGTTAACTTAAATCATTCTTTTCAAAAGTAATGCTCTGAAGTTCAGGGCTATGTACTAATATAACCAATAGAAGGATTTCAGCGTTTTACAGCTTACAGAAATATTTGTGTTATAGTATTTTTTTGCTCTTAATGGTGTATGACCTTTGACAAATTAAGCCAACGTAATAATAGATTCACCATGAACAATTCATTTATAACGTCCAATAATCCCATTTTGACAACCCTCCCCCCCCCCCACCCTTCAAACACTAATGCGGCTGATAATCGATTTTTTATAGACAATTCATTTATCAATATCAAGAATCTAACTTGGTTTTTTACTGGTTTTTGGTGGGCAATAATAATAAACGGGGTTGTTTTACTACTGAGTAATAATAAGTTTAATATGAGTGACTATTAAAAAAGTGACTAACCATCATGCAAAACGCAATATAAACTTTCTGTCGTAAGAAGAGATATATTAAATATAGTGGATGGTCGGTAGGCTACTCTATAAGAGATTTGTGGAATTAAATTAAATTTTCTGCATTTAGAAAGACGCACAACAAAAAGAGCCTGGAGCCTTACAAAACCTTCATACTCTCACTATTCAAGAATAAAATTAAATATTTAACAACTAAAACACCTGAGTTTGTACCCAGGGGTTCTATAACACGTGCGACGCAGAATTTAAGCAGTAAACTCATTTTAACGGCATTTTACTTTTGTTATGTATATAGTTTAAAAATTATTATATTTCCTTTTAGGTTATTCTTATAAGGTGATCATGTATCAAGTTTGTATTTGGTAATATTTTCGAATTTAATACAAGCAAGAATGTAATGTGAATTTAAATAATTAATTTTACCGTTTTAAATTGGTATAATAAATCTTGAATCGAACTGTCAACAATTAGCGTATGTGTTTTTTGCAATAAATTGTGAAGTTCCTTGCATATATTAATTTAAAAATTTTATCAAAATCTTATTTTTCTAAAACATATAAACTGTTATAAAAATGTGATTCCATTGTATTTTGTTTACTTATTAATATTTATATTAATTATTTTGTTAATAATTTATATGTCTACCCTCACAAATACCAAGTTTGCAAGAATAATTTATAGAAATAGCTTTTAAAGATCAGTAACCCTACAGTATTTAACATACATTACGTAGTGAATAAGAGTTTATACATAGTTATATTTAGTGGCTGTTTCTACGCCTACATAAGTTGTATTAGTTGCACTAAACTTTCCAATCCAATTTGTAAAATTTCATTGACCTCTCCACGAATTGAACCTGTGACCTCTCAGTTAGAAAGCGACAAACTTACCTGTACACTACCTCGAATGTGATATTTCATTGAATCAGAACCCCGATTAATTAAATTTAATCAGATAGTTCATGAACTTTCTTTTTGACTTAAATAAGTACCCATAGAAATAGTGATGGGTATTCTATTTAGTAGTTGATTATACCGAGGGAGTATGGAAGCATTGTTACAACGGTGTGGTGTGGTTTCGGTAATTAATAGTCAAATATCAGCTAATGAGCCTGTTGTTTAATACTAATGAGTTTGACATTATGCTCTGAGCATTGGCTATTCTCCAGCTGACACAAAATACACAAAACATGACACAGTTGGTGTATAGCAACAAGTCAATGTCCTAGTTCAATATACATACAAATTTTAAACTGAGTTAAGTATCCCTATGGTATCACCTGTAAGACATTTCCCTACTTTAAATTATTACGTGGGTCTACGAGCAAACATTAGACAATTTTAATTGTAAGCACACGTTTAGTCACCAGCTCCAACTATTAAGAGATATCGATAATTACATGAATGACAACAACAAGTAAAGCAGAATAAAGAAACTTGTAAAAAATTAGTGCTTTCATATGCCATTTTAATATGCACATTTAGCTATATATAGCAACATGTAATAGCTATAGAAGTGAAATTTTTACATGCTACTTCAGCGAAGCTTTGTTATGCAATAAGTAGTATGGTGTATTCCTACCTTGTAACTAAAGCATACTAAATACACTGGACAATACTTACTTGTAATTGACAATTTACAGCATATAAAATAAATAAAGTAACTTAAAGAGCATAAACAATAAAACATCTTACATACAAAAGTTTTATTGGAATCATTGAAAAGGAATTCTAAAACTTAAGTGAATATGCTAATAACTCATGTAAGCTATCAGTGTTATATTAGCGTGAATTTTGACGACCAGAGGTTTTAGATTGTGTGATTTCTGTAAAATGGCGATTTTTTTCAGTTGTAGTCTAAACTCTAGAACGCTTTAGTCTCTAATGCGCTAGGTAATAACGTTCACAACTATTAATTGAAGGTTTCTTATCACATACAAAATGGCTAGGCTTCTTTTAGTCCAGGATTCACTTGGTCCAGGTCCTTATTTGTCTATATACTGTATATTTACTTTTAAATGAAACCCTCCATTAAAAAAACATATAGGAAGCACGTTTTAGGAATATGAATGTCAATATCATTGGCTGAGCCTTAGCATATTTACACATTCATTTTTTTAGTAAAGAACACTTTAGGTCAATTAAAAGTTTGCAATAAAATTACTTTCTTCCTAAAAATTAAAAATCTTGAGCAGCGTGTATTGTTAATTTGATTTTGTGGGGTCAAAATTTCAGGATATACAATTTAAATCTTATGCAAAACTTGGGAATAGGATACTTTATCTGTAATAACGTGTTATTTCCACAAAGTAACTGCTCAAACTTATTTAAATCCTTTATATGAGACTCCAACAGATTTTTTTAAATAGGTCAAATATATATTTGTAATATTAAATCACATGAAACGAACTTATGTGAGACATCAATTTCATTTGTTACTTTTTTGAATACAAATGTAGCTTACAATTATGGAATGATCTTTTAGATTCAAAGATTAAGAATAATGAACCAAAGAGGGTCCACACCACCTAGGTTTACCAGAAGGTAGACGATGAAGAAGGTTTTGAAATAAGATGGACTAGCGTTGGCCATATGCGCGTAGGAATAAACTTTTATATAGATAAATGACAATCTTGTATAACGTCCTTTTGTGTTTAAAACGTGTCAAAATGCGTATAATTGCTATTCCAAACATTTGAGCTAGTTATTTGTCTATGCGCTATTGTGTTATCATTGTTTAAATTAATAACCTGATATATAGCCTAATAATAATATCTCATAAACTGATTAAACAGGTTTTTATATAAATGTTTGAGTTAATATTTATATCGATTTTACGTAATTGAAACACATTACGAAACAGAGATAAACTGATAAGTATTACCATATTATCACTTTTTGTAAGAGTGAATGGTTTAATTCGCTTTTGGGAATTCGTGTTTCTTACGAAAACCCCATATATTAAAAAAATATATATATTAATATAACATAGATTTGTGCAAAGCTATAGAAAGTCACATAATCCTATTGAAAATGTAGCTTTTAACATACAATTTCTTATGTACACATATGCCCACGTTTAAACATTAACTTTCATGAAACATTACTACTGTGCAATATATTTAGTTTTTACACTTGTTTTTAATAGGAAAGACTGTTTATCTTTATATGAAAAAATCAATATTCATGGAAGTCCACGATTTACACAGTGTAACCTTATAGTTATGATATAAGTACACAAATATAAGAAACATGTCTCGCATATTGGGATAGAATATTGCTCGGCTGCACCAATAAAACCTGAAAAACTAATTGCATGTCGTCCATCTCGCTATTGGGAAAGCAATCATCACTTTCCGTTTTCATGTATTTAGGTGTAAAACCTCTAGCACTGGTATATTACGAGTACATATTAACGCTTGTTATTCTCTCTACATTTTGGTAGGATACATTCTCCGGTTCTACTGATTATCAAGTATTATAGTGTGATTATCAAGTATCATAAAGTGATTATCAAGTATTATTGATTCATCGAGGATTGAGAATAACAGACCACAGACTCATATATTGTGGACTTAAGATTCGAACAAGAGAAGACTCAGGCCAAGTTGATAAGGTACAGAGATTACTCCAAATTTAATCTGAATGAAACATTGACAATGGCTGCTGAAGTGGATTGGAGTAGAGAGCATGTGATCTCAGCGGTGTTGATGATATAGAATATTTCATAGCTTCCAACATTAAAAGCATTTTTGACAAACATGCTCCAATTGTTACTAAAAGAGTAACAAAAAATAAGGCCCCCTGGAGAACCCGAGAAGTTATAGAACTCACAAAAGTGAAAAACCAGGTTGAAGAGGCAGTTTCTTAGGAATCAGAATGATGCTAACTGGTCAGAATATAAAAGAGTCAGAAACACACTGAATACTATAAGATCGGCAAAGAAGAGATATTTTTGAAGATAAACTGGCCAATTGTAGAGGACTCTAGTATTTTCTGGAAATGCTTACGGCAGAATGGTTATAGTGGGGTCAAAAAGATCAAAAACTGCCTTCCAAACATAAATACTAATGATATAAACAAGTACTTCACAGAGATGGGCACGTCTTGCGAACCTGATGAAGCATTGGAGCAGTTTTATGATACGAACAGAAGGGTAGTAGGACTAACTAACGAGTTTAAGTTTAGGATAGTTTCACAAAAAGAGGTGGTGTCAGCAATGAATGAAATTACCTCTAAGGCAGTAGGAACAGACGACATCGGTATTGATATGATAAGAGCAGTAAGCCCATTTGCTATTGATGCCATTACCCACCTTGTAAATATGTCCTTGGTAAGAGATGAGTTTCCACAGACATTGGAAGATGAGTATAGTCAAACCATTGCCGAAAAACACAGATACCAACAAGTGTTTCTCATCTTAGACCCATATCAATCTTACCAGCCATGTCGAAAATAGTGGAAAAATTGGTTGTGAGACAAATTTCGAATTTTGTTGATGAGCAAAATATTCTACCGAAACTCCAGTCTGGGTTCAGGAAACATCACGGGACATGTACTGCACTGGTTAACTTGTTTAGTGACTTGTTTGAGACTCGGGACGGAGGCCGGTGTAGTTCACTAGTCATGCTTGACTACTCCCAGGCTTTTGACTCAATCAGCCATTCTTTATTGCTTGCAAAGATGAAGTTTCTTGGTTTCGGGTATAATGCACTAAAACTGGTTTAGGTCATATCTTGTTGAGAGGCAACAGATGACGAGGATGGGTACGATGACTTCTTCTCCTCTGGTGAAAGCTAGGGGCGTCCCGCAAGGAAGTTGTCTTGGCCCGGTACTCTTCACATTGTACACATCAGATCTGGACAACTGTGTGCGCCACTGCAAAGTCCATTTGTATGCCGATGATTGCCAGTTGCATATGCCATTTGGGTTAAATGGGTTGGAGGAGGCTATTGCTAACGTAAATTCAGATTTGGAGAGCATGCGAGTGTGTGGTCCGGGAGACATGGTCTTAAGCTGAACGCTAAAAAATGCACGGTTCTCTACATAGCATCAGCGGCTCAGGTGCAGTGTATCAAAGAGAGCAACGTGCAAATCAGGATTGGCGATGAAAACTTGAGTGTAAGTGACACTGTAAAGACGCTTGGCGTTGTGCTGGAACAGTGGGCTGGGGGTTTTCTGACCATGTGTCGTATGTTTCTCAGAGAGCACTGGGGAGACTGCGAGGCATGCATACGCTGAGATCCACCCTTCCAGAGTCCGTTAAGCTGCGTCTTGTCCTGTCTGTCGTGTTACCAATTTTTTATTACTGTTTTCCTGCATACGGCAATAGCATCTCAAAGGAGGGACGCAGAAGAACGAATTCAAAGAATGCAAAACACTGCAATTCGTTTTGTATACGGGCTCTGTCGAAGAGATCACGTGTCACCCTTTCGACATGCTGCAGGACTCATGACCATGGATGCCGTGTGTAGGATGCAGACTTGCTGCCTTGTAAACAATGTACTGTTCCAGCGGGAGCCACGGTACCTGGCAGAAATTGCTGTGCAGTCGTGCTGAGATCGTTTGCCGCAACACTCGGCAGAGTGACCAACTTCACTTTAATAAAGTGAGGTTGGAGATTGGTCGAAGGGGATTTTTCCCATTTTGGTCCCAAAGTTGTACAACGGTCTCCTTGTGACCTTAAATTGCTTAAAGGTCGCCATTTTAAACTTCAGCTAAAGAAGCACCTCTTTTCACTGGAGTGAACGTTTTATACTTTTAACTTTGTACTTTTAACTGTTTTAAATAAGTTTAGTGTCTAAAATATATTGTATCATGTTGACGTGAGTTATTATGAAAAACAGATGTATCTGATAATCGCTTGAAATAAAAGGCATGTTTATTTATTTATTTACTGTCAACACCTTGACACAAATCGAATCATACTATAATGTATACTTTAAAATCACGTAAAGAGTCATGTGCATGAGTTTTTTTTACATTTCATATGTTAGAAAATATGGATAAAAATTGTTTTCGTGAATACGCGATCAATGGTAGTTAAAAATGCAAAAATGATATACATTATTAGATTAGTTAAAAAGTTGACCTGCTACATTGACCTCAGGTATACAGCATTTATAGGTTTAGCAATGACAATCTGGATGGACTTTATCGGACACTATCCGGAAGAAAAGAGTAATGCTTTTAATTTAGTTGAAGAAAACAATGGACTTTATTAGTGGTTTTGCAGTTTTTTCGCTCTTTAGAGAGTTACAAACACCAAATAGATTATCTACTGGTAGTTTGAGGTAATTGCTCAGCATTTAATGTAGAATACCGCGTAATCTAAAATACCGTTATTGCGTGTGGCAGTATATGAAGGCGACACCGATTCGGAACAAGTATGTAAAACTTTTATTTGAGAATTAAAAGAAGACATCAATAATGACTGAACCTTAGAAACTCAGTCCTCCAGTCCCGTGGCGAAGACTCCGTGCCTTGTTATAAATAAATAAATATAAATGGTCTCGAAAAGAGTGCATTGGGTGTTTTTTTACCTGCAGGTCAGGTCAGGGGGGAAAATGAAACTACGTCTTAACAAAAGCAAAACTGTTAAGACCTGTGGAATCACATGACTCACATGGATCTATGATATAATTGAAGAGTGTAATGTAATAGTCAAGTAGCCCAGTCTGTGAGGAAAGGCGATGCTTTAATGTGTTTATGTGAACTAAATAACAGTTTGGTTGTCTCAAAACCACAAAGTTTGGACAACTTGAACTGAATCTAACTTTCTATTGTGTAGGCTGTGACTGAGGCAGTAGAGACGATAAACATTTCTGTCCCTCATTGTAAGCTGAGATAAGTTTTCTTTTTTCATAAAGGATCTCATAAAGTAGCCCCCTGCTAAATCTAAGTATAATATAGAATATCAATAACCTCGTATTTTTTAGATCACGACATCATCAATAAACCCCGAGCAAATTAACTCAGTTCTAAAGCTAAACGTAATACACGGGCTGTAGACTTGGTATAGTCACTAACTTTAGCTCATAAACACCTTGAATGCTATATCACAGCGTGTAATAATCAATTCATGTCTCTTAGGTCAGCATTAGGCATAGGTATATTGCCGGTTACTTCCACTCGCATAACTCGCTATTAATAATAATAATAATATACATACATTCATGTCCGAAAGGTGTACTTCGGTCTATAAGTGACTAATTTAAGGCTATTTTAATCTATTTCCGGTAAGTATTCGGTGCTGTAATAGCGTGTATCTTGTTTATTCTTCCAAGAAAATATGTATGACTACATAGGTTTGTTGGAAATGTCTAGTGGCGGTCTAAGGTATTTCCGGCGTAGTAGTGTGTTTTTCTTGTTGTCCCAATCATTAAGTATTGGTGAAGTTTTGGTAAAGTAAGTTGGTGAGATAAGTATGTGATATTCCATCTTTATATGACAGGGGAAGTTTAAAAACATAAATATAGTTCTTCTAAAAGTTCCAATCCTATTTCAGCCCATATGGAGGTTTATCTTCTTTAAAATTCCTTTACTTTGCTTTTTTTTGGAGAATAAAGCTCTTATATTTCAAATTTCATTTTTCTAGACCATCGAGAAGTTGAGAAACAAAAATATTATACCTCTATTATGTTTCACTTCAGCTCCTATGGATGTGTTTGACTTTTATGAAAATACTTTAGTTCTTAATTTTAGTCGTGAGGTATACTGAGCAAGATTTTATTTTTATGGGATATCGGGAATTGGCTAATTAGCTATTGAGGGAGCACTATGCCTTTTAGCTCATTCAATTATTATATATAGATAATTTCTTTTAGTTTATTTGACAGAGAAAAAGTCATTATAGAGTCTGCATATACTTTTTCACTAAAACATTAACAATGGCCTGTTTTATTTAATAAAATTAATTTTTCAATATGTAGTTACGCCTTTTAGATTAAATTGCGCTCATATTAATCGATTTTTCTAGTTTTTTTTTTTTTTTTTAAGTAAAAATTCCTTTATAAAAAGCGTAAAGTTTTTTTGTGAATTGTAGTGGCATTTCCAATTTATATTCATTCAGAAATGCCACAGAACATATTACGTTTTTTCACATTTGGAAATTTTTTACATAAATAACCGTGACTATTTACGTCTAAAAAACATTAATAAAAATAATGGTTCCTTAAAAACCAATTTTCATTTAAATATTCATAATTTGTACACAATCATAGATGGTGTAAGAAACTCTAAAATCCAGATCACAATAAAAACGTTGCTTAATGATATATTCTATTACTATTCTGTAAAAATATTATAAATATAACACCAAAAAGACCGGCCTGAACGAACAGACATAAACTTTCCAGTCGATTATGATTCTACAATATCTACATACTCCTCTCTAAAACATCTGTGGTAAAGAAGAACAAGTTTTTTTCATTGTCTAGCTAAAATAGTATTTATTTTATTTTCCCTGTATTTTATGTTTCTACTATGCAGAAATCTAAGATATACATTATGAACATACAAATAATCGTTTTCAAGAATTACTTTAAAAATACTTTTAGAATTACGGTTTTGTCTATTATTTATTTTTTTAAAGACGAGGTTTACTAGATATAATGATAAAAACAATAATCCAGTAATATGTGTACTGCTAAACATTAATGCAAAAAAATTCCTGTGTTAAAGATGAAAAGAAATTTTTTAATATCAAGATCAAACACTATTTATAATATTTTTCTGATTTACTTTTTTCTAATATGCAGGATCGTATTAGGTTTTAGAATGGCAATACTTAGTTGGCACAATAAACATATTATATAGATAGGAAAATCTTTATTCATTATTTATCATTTACTGAATTGTTCAGTAGTAGTAAATAGAAATTATTACGAGTAATTTTATAAATAAAACATCGCAAACAAAATGGAATATTCAATTCGTGAAATCAAACACAATTGGCAAGGAAAGCAGTTAATATGCGAATCTTGTCTACCAACTGAGTAAACTTGTAATTTGATTACTAAGTTTAGTGCAATCTGTGGACTTCTCATGCAAATGTGTTCTACTCCACTTCTCGAAACGTCCGTTCGTCACCCAATTCTTGACAAAAACTTGGTACAAGAATGCATTGTTGTTGAATAGTGATTAACCAATAGTTAAAGGTCTAAATTTTACTTATTTCACCCACAGGTCTAAAGTTGGAATAGTAGTTTTAAGAAATAGAGAATGATAAAAATACTTTCCTCCATAACAAACTCTACATATTATTACTTATAATCAACAATATCGGAACGTTAGAAAAAAATTGTTAATCAGGTTTTCATTTGCTATCATAATTACTGCTAATACGCATGGTCAATAAATAAATACGATAAAAACATATGTAATAGATAATTTTCTTTTTTTAACTAAAATTCCCTCCAGTCAGATGACGCACATCTAAAATATTTAATTTGTTAAATATTATTCATATTATACTAGGAGCTATTTATTAAAATAGTATGGAATTTTGAAATTGTATTGGTAATCGTTATCAGTTCCACTCTAGTCCTTCAGGATCCAAATTATTCTGAAGAGGGTTAGAAGACTGGAATATCTTCCAGTGACCATCACTTATTTTAAAGTGTTTATTAAGCCATTCAATTAGGACATACCTACGGCGTAACTATTATTAAGTATAAGATCGCGTGCAAAGCCACAGGTAACTGCCAGTATTTGATAAAGATATGATATTTGTTTTATTTTATTTTTAATGAATTTTTTAATTGAATATCTTAAAATTGACTCTTAAATAATTCCTAGTACTCAGTGGTACAGATTACAAAAAGAAAAAAGGTTCTTACGGAAGGAGAATAAAATGTGCCACTCTGCTACTATCACTTGGGCTTTTATTATTCATCTTAAGCCATTCCTTTTTTAAAATGTTCTGTTCAAAATTATATAAAGAAAAATTCACATTTAATCTACTAAAATATTCCACTGCATTTTGATTGTCTTTAATATTAGTATAGCAAACAATTGCTATTAATTATCAGTTAGCGAATTTAATTGTTAAAGATTTATTGATAAGCATTGAATTAAAATGTTAAGGTAGAATTTGAATCATAATTCATTTAAACAATTTTTATAATCGCTTTACGAATTATCCAGTATTCCTTTTCTCTGGGCATCCAAAAGGCTTATTATGTTTTTCGAAGCCTATAAAGATGACATTAAAAGTAACCTAGATCGTAAAAAACCTATATTACCCTAAAAATGTTTGTAGTGGATATTTTTGCCTGTAGCGTAGATGGAGTAAAGGATTTAGTAATTAAATTATCTCCTATAATAATTTTAATTGTTAAAATTTATCATAGAATCAATAAAACAAACGTCCCAACACAGTTTTGATTATTTTTCAGGTTTATCTAATTAAGAAAAGTAAGCGCTTTGAAATGACTACTATGTTTGTATTTCTTTGTTTCTCCTTGAGAATCCTGTAATGTATCAAGGAATAAAATGGATTTAAATGTCAAAATACACAATAAATCATCGCAACGTTAATATGTGAGATATTAGTTACGTGCGATATTAGTTTGCATTCTCTTTGAGATCTAAAACTTAATATCACCGGCACCTGAGATACATTTCATATAAGCTTGATTGATATTTCCAGTTCAGCTTTTGCAATGCATATTTCGCCAGTTTCTTTTGTTCTAGAAGAAAGAAAGATTGCAATCTTCATACTAATATTGCAAATTTTATGAAACTTGGATTCTCAATTGCTTCTCCTTTTACTGCAGTTTTATTAAAACTGAGTAAAACAATATTCGCTAAAGGAAATTAGTTTAGAGTTACGCTAGGTAGCGACACATAATGTAAGAAGTATAGTATCAATCATTCCCTTCTAGTTTTCTGTGAGTTTCTGAGTATGAGGGTAAATATTTACAGCTCCGATTGCTTAAAAAAATTTTGAAAATTTTGCAAACAATTGTATACTTATTTGAACGACATTCTCAATCATCCAAATCCGCCAAGAAAACTTATTTTACCATATATATATATAATATATATATATATATATATATATATATATATGTTAAAATAAGGTTTGGACCACCTTATCCAAGGTTACCATGAACATGGTGCATGTCACTCTAAGAGATTTGGCTAGAATTTTAGTGAATGTTTTTACATGTGTCATAATGAGTAACCATGATGACAATGAAAAAGTATCAGAATAAATAATTTTTATACAAAGTGGCTTAAATATGTAGGATTTTAATATGTGACATGTTTCTTCATAGATTGAAAGATGAACAATTAATAGCATGGAAGGTTCATATAAGTGGGTGACAAGATTTGATTTCAGCGCACTATTGTGTTTGTAGTATCCTTCATAGTTCACCGGAACATATCTGAACACTTTTATGGCACAAAAAAGCAATATATCTCGAAACTTATTTCATCGTAGTTTAAATTTTGCATGAAACATAATTATTTCTACATAGACTATAATGGTGCACGTCCAACCATGGGATTTGGCTTACATTGAAGCCTACAATTTATTACCTATACATTTATTACCATGACACAGTTTCTCTGTTGTCTGCCTGGAGAATACAACATTTGTCTCTGCTTGAATTTTTGTCTACATGTCCGCAGAACATCACGAGAGTGAAATGAAGTACAGATTTAAAAACTTTGCAATGAACTTCAACGAAACTAGTTATACGAAAACGTAGTGTTATGTACTCCTTACGTTCTTAAATATTAACTTTTATCAAAAAGATTTGTACCTTTGTAAATTTTTAATAAAAGTTTCTCATTTTAAATTTAAAAATCCTATGATAGACTCTTGTTCTACATACAATTACAGAATCTAGAATTAATTTATCTGACTCTAAATGATTTATTTTGTATTAATTTATTCATAACTCCAATTAATACTCTATAAGATCTATGCTTGAATTGACCTTCAAATCTTTTTATCTGTTTTTATCCTAATAACTGTTATAAATGCAAAAGTGACTTTGTCTCTTTGTTTTGCTCCCACGTATTAAATATTATAACAATTGTACTGAACTTTTACATGGACATTCATAGGGCCCCTAGTGTAAATATAGGCCTATTCTTATTTTAAAAATCCCTCCGGGATACGCCCGATCGATTGGTCTCTTAAGTAATGAAAACCCCCAGCCAGCTTGATGTCTAAACTTGCCAAACGTTAATTGAAAGAGCCTGAGAAATATAAACAACTGTATTAAAACATGTATTGTTTTATAAGAGAACAACTATATGTTTACTTAATTTAATCACTAGTTTCAATCTTTTTTACATTCATAGTGTGAAAAGCAACAAAGTAAGCTTGTTATTAACATTCTTATACCAACCTTTCCTGCAACCACTGTTGAGTACAGAGTAAGAATTAAAGACATCCAAGCAATAAAATTACAAATTTTAGTAAAGACATACTTTTTAATGTACATTTTCAGCAAATATTTAGTATTAGATATAAAAAGCAGAGTTATATCTTTATGAGTCTATCGCCTTATCCTTAATACTGATTACTGAAATCTTTTGTTTACACATCAAAATTTTTAGCTATTGGTTCTAATGAACGAGAAACAATTACTATTAAACTTTACTGTAACGCTATAATATAATTGTAAACAAATCCTTCATTAAATATTTAAAATTCACACATGAGCAGTGTATACAAGATTCATAATAAATTACTTAATTTGAGCTTTAATTGGGTACAGACTATAGTAAAAACTATTAATCAACATTATTATTTACTCCTAAATTTTAAATTTAGTAAAGAATAGATCACGCTCTCCCCTAAAAAAAGATATGTTATCAAAGTCAAGTGATTATAATTATAGGTGTAGGAAGTGCACCGGAAATTACTAATACTTTATATACTGACTGGAACATGATTACTTTAAACTTAACCAGGATATTCCTCAGCATTACGTAAACATAATCTGAAATTAGAACGAAATCGTTTTGTAAAAAGCACAAAGCGGTTTCAATAAATTACCTGACATTTTAGTTTTATGTTTAAATTTTTCTTATTAAAAAAGTGTTATATAGTAACATAGTTACTAATTACAAATAGTATGTCAAAAGAATTTCATCCGCAGGAAAGTCTTTCTTCTCTAATCTCTCCTAATGATGGAGTCTCCTCCACTTTGACAGTCAGTCAGGTGACCCTGATCTGAGCCGCTTGTGATCTGGGATTGGGGTTTTACCACCGACCGATCGTTTCAAAGCCTCTTGTGTCCTCGTTATTGTGATCTTAGTCCTTAATGTTGGGTCAAGGATAAGACAAATAGTCTTTACTGGTGTTT
>NW_025783384.1:0-30773 GCF_021130785.1 Homalodisca vitripennis | reverse complement strand
TTTTTTTTTTGGAGAGGAATATAGAGAGAGAGATTTCAAGGTATATAAACTAAATATATTGTCTGCCATTTAGGTTGTGGTAAATAAAATCTAACTATAATTGATAGCTAATAATAATACGGCATTCACTTTATTTAACTATTTTTATTCGCATGTTTTCATAATTTTTATTAAATCATTAAAGCATACATTCTATTCCGATGAAGTAAAATATAAATGTAAAAATATATCTTTCCCTGAATATGTATAACCGGATGATGTTTTTAAAGCTGATCCAATAGCTAACTTTATTAATTACACCGACTTAAGCACCACACCTTTAAGTTTGGAACTTGCATCAATTATAAGTTTCACTTCAGGGATACACTTTTCGAATTTTTTGAAGATTCGCCGAGCCGCCATTTTTTCTATATGGGCCGGTTAACTTTAAAAATCTTTTTATGGAACGCCCTGTATTTTAAATGTTTTTTAGATTCTACTCCTACAAAATAAGACTTTTATTTTTTTTTGCTTTTTGAGAGTTTTTCAATATCTCTAATGGTTTCAGTGAGCTACGTGGACTGGAAGTTTTCCATAAAATACTGGGGTTTCTTAAAAGATTTTAAAGTTGTCGCCATATTTAGAAAAATGGCGGCCATCTGTCAAAAGATTTATTATTATTATTTATTTATTTTTCAACTTCCAACGGCAAATCCATTATACAATTTCAATATCTTAATAGTAAATAGACTTTAAAACATACCAAATAGATAAATATAAAAAACTCTTACCAGGCTAACAATTTACAATAATAAAAAAAAAAAACATTGTTATATTTAATATATATTGATTCCTGCACCACTCTATGCGAAAAATGATTGCTGATTTAATAGAAAACTCCGGTTCTGACCAAAATGCTCAAGCATATAATTAACATGGTTCATAATAGACCAATAATATATTCAATAACTTATAAAGTTCTTTGTCTTCAACTAATTCAGTTCTACTATACAATTTATTTAACAGCAAATGAATATAGTGAAACAGTAAGAATTAAAAAACAATAATAACATAATATATACAATATATAAATAAATAATATAATAAAACAATAAACTATAATACTATATAATGATAACATAACAAATAATTACATACAACATAATTACATGTACATAGAGTAACTACAATTTTAAAATAATTATTATGAAAGTGTATTCCTGAATGAAACTTAAAATTGAGCTAGTTTCAAATTTAAAAGTGTGTGCTGCTGAGATTTGTGTAAATAAAAAGTTAACTAATCAGGAAATGACCACTTTACAAAACTCAACACCGGTATAATTAATAAATGAATACAATAAAATTTCTAATCATGGAGATCTGGATTAAGCTTAACAAACAGTGATTACTTTTATTTTTTCTATAGAATTCTAGAAAACCCGTTCTTGATTGGCATATTAACCAATCATGTAAGTCAACCATCAGTCGAATGATTAGGCCGCTTTGGTTTCTAATTCTTAAAAAATGAATCTAAAAAGGAAACCAAAAAGTATCTAACGAATCAGATATTTTGTAAATAAATCCAATGCGGAGTCACAATATGGTGTTTTAATAAGTTCTCTTCTAGCCATAAACCAATAATAAATAAAAAAGGCCCATTCCTGTTCCCCTCCTTTTTATTTCACAGCCCATCTTGTTTCTCTTCTGGACGTGACGAAGTGGCCCCATTTGCTATGGGAATCTGGGTCCAGTTCGTAAGTGGTTTGGTATACGAAATGCACGACGTATTGTTACCATGTATTCTAATTAGTATTCAGTTTTGAGAAATAATTGGTTGACTGGTGTATAGTTTATATTCAGTGCAATTGTTTTACAGTTAGTGAATTTGAACGAATGGCATGGTGGTTGTGATTCCTGAGTTAGGCCGTGGCCCATAGATCGCTGTGGTATGGTTTGTTTTATTTTAATCTTCGGTATTTGTATTTACGTATTAGTTTAGTTTATTATTAACCTAAGCAATAGGATCAGGAATGTCAGTTCTCAAAAACCGTAGTATTTAACTAGGTTTTTTTTACTGAACGATGGAAAATGTCCAGAAAAATAAAAAATTCCTGTTTTCTTCAACAATATCTTTCAATGTTCCGTTTTATATTCCAGTTCCATATTTATAAGTATAGTTATAATTCTTTTCCTTATTTTTCTTTCCATACATGGCTATGAGAGTTATTATTAAAAGCTTTTATATTTGGCTAAATTACAAATGAACAAAATATCTAAAGGCATGAAACACAGTTTTAAGGTAGTAAGGGATAAACCCTAATGTAAATTTTGAGTGTAGCTCTATATCACTTTCCCTTTTCTGCTGCTTGTCATTTTAGAGTCCAGCAAGACCAAAAACAGCGCAAGGACATGACGCAAAACCGAATTTTATGTCAACTCTCAATAAAGACAAAAGACATCTCTTTCACCTACTACTATTTTAATCTTATGGAAACTAATAATATTTACAAACTAGGCAAACAATTTAATTATGACTCTACTGGTCTACACCTACTCTGTGTATGGTGGGTAGTGGTTACATTCTACTCTCATTAAGTTTTTAGCATCCTCACAGATACTCTAGCAAGAAATGCTGGTGCGATATTTTAATGTAGAATCAATAGTGTTTAAATAACCTGTCTATTAACCTTACGAAACGCTTGCTATGTGCCACCTAGACAATGTAAAGGCACTGGTTCCTCAATGATAAGGGACCTGCCAGGACAGACCCTGGTAGGTGCCAGTTGGCTTCAAATCTGCCTTGGTTTACTGGCCCTAGGACCTCCTCTTCCCCCTGAACCAACACTCCTTACCACTAACAATAAATACCAAAGAATGGTATTTCAGTTACTGGATATTAACTTGTAATAAGTTATTCCGATTTCCGCAATCCAATTAAACGTCGTCTCCTGCGTTAATATTAATATTAAGTTTTTTCATAACTAAGCTTTTTAACCGCAACTGTACTTAAAATGCCTTTTGCTAGTATTTAATTCATTATGTATATCATTAAAAAAATAGATAACATTTTCATTTAATTGGTGTGATTAAAATTAAATAATATATATTTTTTTGGTGTAAGACTGCCAAAACCTTTAATTTTACTTCCATTTTATTGTAAACAATGTTAATTTTTTTTTAATTTTTATGAAACACTAGCGGGACCCGGGCGCGCTTTTGCTGCCGGCATTTGCAATAATTTTTTGCAAAAGTTTGCCCCGCCGGCCTTCGCACTGGCAAATTTCCCGTTGAAAACAGGTACACTATTATTCACTTATTCTTTTTCTATCACATGTCTAAACATTGACTGATGATAATTGATAGTCGTTCCATCCGTGAGCCCTCGTTGGGCCGTATTATGAAGGTATGGGTACCCATACTTCCCTGCCTCTAATCTAGCTGTTACCCACGGCTTCGCACGCAAATTCTTAAGCAACCGAAGTCCTTATATTACTTAGTAAAATTTTTTTTTTTTTACTATAATAAATTTTAGATTTAAATTAGATTATAATCTCCGATGCCCACGATTGGAGCTTGCTTTGTTGGTCCTCTGATCGAGAGAATATGTAATACACGGGAGTTTTGAGAACCATACTTTCTGTCAAAAAAAAAAACAACTAAGGGTATGATTTTATTAACATTTCTTTATATTTGTAGCCAACTGTAAAGATAGTAATTATGATAATCTGCATTTACTTGGTCTTCTGATCAAGCATGAGCATGGTTTATATTAAATAAATATTGCAAGTTTTAAAAGGTGAATTTTTACGTCAAATTAGGGGTTGAATTGTAAATTATCTGGAATAGTTAGAAGTTCCCTATGTTTAACAGTGATTGCGAAAAACAGTTTAAACAAAATTTTTGTCGTTTTCCTCCTTTAAGCTTACTCCTATGCCTTTTTAAAAACTAATGTAAGTGTAATATATGTTTACAAAGAACACAGCTGATTAATAAATTTTTGAAAAAGACGTTAACATATGTTTTGTCTGCAATGCATTTCTTATGGGTACTTCTGTAACCATGTGGGGCGGAATCCTGAATCGGGAAAGGGGATGGGCATAAGCTTTTATAAAACCTTCTCGCGTGGAAAAAATACATATACGTACAAATTTTTTCATCATGATCGGTCCCAAGTATTTTCACGATTCCAATAAAGGAACAAACATACAAACATTCATTTTTATATATACTAGATTGTCTTATTTTTGTTACTTATAACGACCTATTATTTTTATCATTCGAAAATGTAATTAAAAAAACTAAATAACAAACACGCATAGGCATTGCTTCATATGCCTAGAAATGTAATTACTATTAATGTATGTTAAAAAAAATTTTAGAAATAAAATTTAATATTTCGAATTCAGATTGCAACCAAACGAAGACAATAGGAGAACGGCCCTGTTCATTCTAGATACACCAATGTAGCCGTAATACAGACAGAGCTATTTTTGTAGTTTTGTAATACCTGATGTTTGAAACGATGTAATAGGTAAACAAACTGTAAGAACTCACCGTATTTGTCACTCAGTAACTTGAAATTCTGAATGTTCTTTCTTCACCAACTTAGTTTAGGTTGGGTATTTATAACAATTGGTTTTAGTCCGCTATTTCAACCACACCTATCGTGTGATTCTAGTGCGTTTAAAAATACTGAAATTAACAGTAAAATCTCACCTTCGCTATATTTCCTCTTCAAAAACGGCCATGAGTCTACAGCGTACCACACGTGGAACCAGTCAGGTTTTAGACTTTGTCCGTAAGGGAATGGGACAATGGAGGTTAACTTCCAACTTTCCACAGATAAACAAACCAAAACCTAAATACAATGAAACCAATGATTAACTAGTAAAAGAAGTCTCATAAAAAATTCAAAATAATAACTTAATGTTTTAGCTCATTAAATGGTAGTATTTTAAAAAGAACCAAAACTGTACAGTGTTAGTATTAAATTAAACAAAAATATTTATTTTAATTCATATATCCATATGAGTATTGGTATTTGGTTATATAAACTACATAATAAGTTTATTTATATAATTAATATTGTTTTTTTGTACAGGTCCTTACTGTATTGTTTAACGTGTGTGCAAAGTAGCTATAACATTTGGTTTTATTTTATTTTTAAACAAAGGATGTTGATAGTTTTTATCAAGTGTAGTTGATAAATCTTGTATAGAATATAATAGAGAGCGGGGTGGGCTTGAGCATGGTACCGTGTAAAATGAGCAGGTTTGCGCGCAATGGGCGAAGTATTATGGATGAAATTGTCAATTCTAGAGCTGTGAATGCATGTGGTTTATGATTATGTTTGATAGTTTTTGATTTTTTCTCAGAAAATGATATGACCGTAAATGAAAATCGAGTGGCTAATCCCATTAGCTTGAATATTCATAAGCTGGTAAAAAGAACTTTTGATTGAGCCTAATTATCATTTATGAACAAACTAATAAGTTTCAGTTTGACATAAATTATTTTAACAGAGACTTGGATGAGATTGAGTGCAGTGGTATAATGTGAGTATTGGATGGGTATGATCAGATTCGTAAATAAAAAGGAAAGGTAAGTGAATAACAGAATGATGGTGCCGTGATTTGTTATTCCCCTCCCGTTATATAAATGATTTTAGAGCAGTATGTCATGGCTGGTGAAAGTGAATCTGAGCGGTGCCACATTGTTTTGAAACTAGATATAACGTTTTGGCAGGAAAGTCGGATGTCGTTGCTTACGCCATTTTAACCTGGATTCCGTCCGGTGACACGTGAACTCTTTATCTGATTAGAGTGATCTCGAGGCAATAATCTTGAAACCCAGGCACAGGGACTCGGGTTCACTAAGCTGTAATTGGATGATAATAACATTGTTGTATATTTTTTACCTGATACTAAACCAACGATTCCAACTGTCACAACGATATCTTGAATGTAATGTAGGCGAGCTGGTTTCATTAGTTGCATTAAATGTGGCCAACCAGAGTTACTGCGAGTTTTTCCCAAAAGTTGCATATTGAATCATAATATTTTACGGATATTAAAAACTACGGACGTTTGTTTAAGTCGGCCGGTCATCAAAGCGGAAATTACGGGATCACTATTTTACTGTCTCTCGCAAAGTCAACACAGTTATTAAAATTTAAAAAGTAAAAGAAATACAATCATCTTTCGTTAAAAACACATATATATGACTTTGATAGTTGGCTGGCCGTCTTGTCCTCGAAAGAAATTGGACACCGATTTTAGAGATCGAGGGATGTTAGATACTGAGTCTGCATCTAAAGTTCTGTTTGAACATTTGCAAGATATTCTATCACAATCCTCAAGTAATAAGAAAACCCAATTTTCTGTACTAATCACGTCAAGCTAAAGCCGTGGGGTTTATCCACCTGGACTAATTAAATCAATTCGAGGTTAAGAGATAGAAATGAGTAAGCAGCTCAAAGGCCCAGCCTTTTAATAACAATGTTTAAAAACCCGTATTCAAGCATATATAGAAATCTCTTTAAATATAAACTATTAAAATTGGCTAAAGGAGCAATGTAATCTTTTAGGAAGTAAAAATGTAAATGTAATCAAAAAAATAATAATAAGCTCTTGTGGAAAATATATTTGCTGAAATTATTGGACATGAATAAAAAAAAACGATTCCTTTCCTATTGAACAGTTTCTGGGATGGCAAAAATTAATATCTGAGACAATGAATATAGATAATGCTAGCTAACACATTAAAATGAGTACTATGTTAGGTTGAGTGCCAACTTAGCCAGTGCTGTGCCTCCCGTGACTGAAGTCGTTATGAATGACGAGGATTACGGGGCGAATTCTTACTTCCAGCTGAGCCGATTATCCGAGTATGGTCCTTGCTCGTGTTGTACAAGACCTTAGAGGCGGGTACTGCTCCGGGAGAAGATGGAATCCCGGCTACTCTTATCAAAATGTTTTTTTTAATTTATTAAAGCTTTCCACTTCTACATATTAATAAACATAGTATGTCACAGGAACTTTCCCAGCATCTTTTAAAATGGGTAAAGTAATCCCAATCTATAAGGGAGGCCCAAAAAATCGATGTGTTAGCTTCAGGCCAATAACTTTACCTAGTGTTTTATCTAAATTATTGGAAACATGTGTTAGAATTCAACTCGAAAAATATTTAAACATTAATAATATTCTTGTACAAAATCAATTCGGTTTCAGAAAAGATAAGAATTTGAATGACGATTTATATTTGCTAACTAAAAGTGTTTCATGATACGATTATCCGTAATAAAAAACCATTATTGATTTTTACAGATTTAGCTAAAGCTTTTGATGCAGTTGATAGACAATTATTACTACAAAAATTAAAATAATTGGAATACAAGGGAAGTCTTGGAGATGGTTCAAAAGTTATTTGTCCGATCGGTATCAAGTTGTTTCTCTTTTAGGCCATACAAGCGTTTTCCTCAAAAAAATTGAGTATGGGGTTTTGCAAGGCAGTACTCTTGGACCCTTGCTTTTCTTAATTTTTATTAACAATCTAGTGAATATTGACTTTGTGTAAAGGACATATATTTCTTTATGCGGACGACACCGCTTTGTTATTTGAGGGTGAAAGCTGGGAGGAAGTGAGGGATGTGGCTGAGCGCGGTCTACTCACTGTCAAGCGCTGGTTTGATCAATGTCCGGCTGACAGTTAATATAGCCAAAACTAAATGTATGCCAATCTCTATACGAGCTGACGGCGATCCTTTTGTTTTTAAGCTACGGTTACATACTTGTAGTGGCCAGGATGGATGCGTTTTGTGTGAATGTATTGATAGGGTGAGTGAGTATAAATACTTGGGTGTAGTTTTTGATAATCGTAATGAAGTGGTGTAATCACGTAGCTTACATGCGGAATAAACTTCGTAAATTTAATCTTTATAATTTTGTAATCTGCGTAATATACTTACAATAGATGTTTTGAAAACTGTATACTATGCTTATGTGCAATCGATTCTTTCAGTATGGTAATTTAGCATGGGGTGGCTGTTTTCAAAATAACCTTGCTCCCTTAGAAGTCGTTCAAAAAACTATTATAAAAGTAAGCTCTGAAGCGGAATCGTACTTATCCAACCAATTTATTACTTGAAGAATTTAAAGTTTTTAACGTCTCGCAATTATATATCCAAACATTAGTTTTGTAAATTTTTCAACATCGAGATTCAATTTTAATTCACATTATCCACAGCCATTTTACGCGTTCTTCACTTCATAACGGAATTATTGTTCCTAGACTCGTTAAAGCCCTTTAATTCAACATCATCTCACTATATTGCTCATATAAATTTTCTCAAAGTTACCATACTTTATAAAAAACCCAAGACCTTGCACTATTAGTACGTACAAAAAATTAGTCAATAAATGGTTAGTAGATGCTGGGCGAGATGGATTTCGACAGTATTTTTCCTCAATCTACACCTAGATATGCTTTTTTTTGTATTAAATTTCTGTTATATTTTTTGTATTACAATATCAATGTTAGTCCTGAGTGTTTGGTGAGTTTGTACAATCGTTTTGACTGCAGGCCAACGAGGACATGTGGTGCGTGCATGTGTGTGATTGGTGTGTATTTAGTGTGTGTGCGTGGGTGTGCAGGTGTGGTCCAAGTCTCTCTCTGCTAATTTTTAATTAAGTCTTTCTGATTGCTCTTTTTTATGTAAGTTACAAGTTTTTATAAATTACATTTTTAAGTCTTCAAATAGTATTTTCTAAATATTCCTTTCAAATTTTAGATTATTTATTAACTAAGATTACTCATGTATTCCATGCTCTGGCCTTGTATGGTTTATTATAGAGGTTAAATCTTAATTTTTCATTTGTTAATGAAATCGTTTTTGTTAATGACAATTCATTTCCTTATTTTAATTTAAAGGTTGTGTGTGTTAATTGCTAGTGCAGACTGAGGAAGTCCGTTTCCCCACACACAGGCTGATGCCCATGTGAGGATAATTTCCTATAAGATATTTTGTTATTGTATTTCTTTTTTATTCTGTGCATAAATTTTGGAAATAAATAAATCAATCAATCAATCAAGTATATAACTGTAACTGTATGTATCAAATAATGTGATACATAGAGTTAGGTACCAGTAAAAGTAAAAAACACTGTTTCTGAATAACTTTGCATCTCACATTGATCATTACAAGATGCCAATCATTTTGTTGTCGAGATCAGTTTGTGATCAAAGTCAGGAAATTTAAATGAAGAAAATATCAGTTAAATGACAGTAAGTTTAGCATGTAGGCAAACTTTGTAAAAGGTAGCAATTGATTCATCGATAACACCACCAGGAATGTTTGCAATTTTAATTAAATTTGTTGAACAGTAAAATTTATGGAGAGAACTATTGCGTAATACAAGTAGTAACTATACCTTGGTATTCCTTAACAGCACACTGCCTGAGTGTATCACATTGAAATAAAGACAATTATTAATATTTATACCAATTACATTTAGTTATTTTAATAAATAATTCTAGTTTCAGAGAGTTATGTGATGTGGTAAATTACAACGCAATATTTTTAATAAATAATTCCAAAAATCTATTAATTATTTTCATGTATTTAAAACACTTTAACTTTATTATTACACAAAATGTAAAGTGAAACACCCCCGTTTTTCACCATAAAGGCAGTTTGAAAATATTAATACAAGTTATAATTATTTAAAATAAATATCAAGTATAAGTCATTGGTAGCGTTTAATAAACTATATTAGTAATTACGTAATTGGGTACCTGTAGGTTGTGAGATATTTAAACTAATCATTGGTTACAATTCATTGATTAATACAAACAAGTAATAAATTGTAATAGAAAATAATGCAATGATTACTGCACACTGATATATTCAATTTATTGATTTTTTTTCTTATCCTACCTTCTTGATTATTACACATTTCCTACCAGTGTTCCAGCTTTTGCTGCAAACCAATGACATATTCTGAGAAAGACAAAAACGTTGTGAGCTTGCAAATTTAATAGAACCCTTTGTTAAGAGGTAATTCCCCAAAGTAGAGCCAGTTTTGTTTGTTGCCGGAACCTGCTCTAGACTTTCCCACATGTGGTAAGTTACATTTATAATTACTTTTATACATTTTACGGTTTTTGACTTTTAAATATTTAACATATTTTAGCTGTTTAGTCATTTATAATTAAACGTGGAACAGAAATAAATATTATTATTTTAAAACATTCTAAATTATTTCGACACGATTAGCAATCTTTTCCTGAATAAAAACTTCTACTAATTTTAAACAAATAAAAAACTATTTATCCAAATTGGTCAGACCGTTTTCAAAATTAACATTTAGCAACCCATTTAGCAATGAAGTTTATTTATAAGACTAAATAATGTTTGAGCTTAGATGAAAATCATAAGTTAAAAAATAAGTTTTCCAGACCATATGTTTCATATGATTTTCTCAGTGGTTTCACCCGCTCGTAATCAACTAATACTATTCTTTATGTATGCACTTAAAAGTATTTTGCAAAATTAATTATATTATAACTAATTCTGGTTTTAAAATTTGTAAAAGGAACATGTGTTTAACAATCTGCGTGACATTTGGATTTGACCAATACTTTAATTTTTATTCTGTCTCATTTATATTTTAAGTCGAAAAAAAATTGTTAGAAATTTCAAGTACATTTTAGTATACGTTTAAACTTAAAGTCTTCTTGGAAATGGCTACAGTCACCTTTCCACTGCAGCCTAACCTTCCGAATTCCCTTGGTTTCTAGAAGTAAGTAGAGACGAAAGGGAACACTCACACGAGTAACACACGTGCACACGTCACCATTGTTACGACACATAAACGAACACCATCGTTACGATCCCATAGTTTTGCAGACGCAGAAACGCTAGAGAAACATTACAAGAAAACACAAAAGGACACACTGTCCCTCTAGGATTATTAATTAATTCTTAAACTATTCAACTCAAATAATAATTTTCTAAGAAGAGTAATTAAAAGTATTACACTAAGTCTATTAAAATTTTATCAAGTAGAAATGCTCTAAAAATTAGTAATAATCGTGCCATTCTGAAACAACCATTGTAGTCAAAGTAACTAAATATTTTAAGTAGAACAATACATTACCTAGTGTATGTGTAGTGTGTGTATTTTGTGTAAGTGGGCGACCTCCTGCCACATAGTCCCGCATCACCCTGGAAACAATCAGAAAACAAACCATTTACTATATTTAATAAAACATTTTCAGTTGATATCTTATGAACGTTTAAAAAAATATGGTGTTCCCAAAAAGTAATTTGTTTAAGGTAATATCTCTGAAAGCAGTATATATTGACAGAATGTGTTTTTAAATATTAATTCATACAAAAAATGCGTAATCTTAAAGTGTTACGTGATGAGATAAATATAGTATACCTGAAAGTGTTGTGTAGTGAGGAATTATTTGCCGTAGTTAAGTGTAGTCCTACACGCACTCACTCATTCACACTTTTTTCCATTCAACCAACTTCCATACTTTGCGTGTTTTGCAACACACACGTGAAGAAAGTGTTATATGATGAGAAGTGTCACAGAGTGTCATTCTGAAACAACCATTGTAGTCAAATTAACTAAATATTTTAAGTAGAACAATACATTACCTAGTGTATGGTGTAGTGTGTGTATTTCTGTAAGTGGAGCGACCTCCTGCCACATAGACCGGATCACCCTGGAACAATCAGAAAGCAAAACATGTACTATATTTAATAAAACATTGGAGTTTATATCTTATGAACGTTTAAAAGTCAGAACAAGACTCTCGAATCACAAATATGAATACAAATAAGTTGCCTATTTCACTTTCAAACTAATGGCATAATGCTGTAACAATCTAGACATGTGGCCAAAACAGTTGTTTCAGAATGGCGTGAAAACTCATATCTAACATGTTTTCAATGACTTACGGTACTGAAGTTCCTCCCATTGAGAACGTAAAGTAAACCTGTATGCTGAAACAAAACGTCAGAATATTATTACAATTAGAATCCTTGTAAAATTATGCACAATAAATAGGGTTATTACTATTGGAAATAAATTATATATATATTCTATATACAAAGAAGTAGAAGTGGATCTTAAAATGCATGATTTGAACAATATGTATACACAATAAATAATTATAGCTCAAATAAATGTCAAGACTATTGATTTTTAGGCATTTAAACCTTTTACTCTAAATATATAGTCAGAGAGTAGATTGAGTCCAGAAGAGGCCTATTCTCATAAATGCTTGTAAACATTATGTGTGCACCAGATATAATGCTGGAAAAACAACATAAGTTACAATTAAACAAATATGTTTCCTATAAGACCTTTCTTTTACTTCCAGTTAATTGACTTCAGTACCCTGATAATCTAAGTGATGCAGAGTTTTGTGAACCATAAGTGATTTGAGGCCTTACAACTGCTTTGTAAAGCCATAGTGCTATATGGGGTTTTATGCCCCATGAGATTCCTGCAAGTCTCCTGGACGTCATGAGCGCCCACTTTGCTTTGGGCAGGATATTGTTAAGATGATCATTCCACGTAAGCTTATGGTCTAGAGTCAGTCCCTAAATATTTGACTGTCTTTGACCACTCAAGCTGTGTGGATGTGAGTTTCAGCCTGGAAAGAGTCTGTAGGTTTTTTTTCCTAGTGAATGGTACAACTTACTGTCTTAGAGGGATTTACTTTCCAGTCCCTCTCCATGACACCAGTTGTGTACATGTTGAAGGTTGGTATTCATGATATCAACAACAACATTTGTATGTTTTCCCTGTACCATAAGGACTATGTCGTCTGCATATCCCTTGGACATAGATTCCATTGTTATTAAGGTCCTCAAGTAGACCATCTACTACTAGATTCCACAGTAGAGGTGACAGGATGCCTCCTTGAGGGCATCCCCTTTGTGGGTTGCGATCACAAGCGATTCTTCATTGAGATCGGCCCTGATCCGTCTGGAGCAACAGCATTGGCCCTAAGCCACCGGCACAGAGCTGGCTCGAGGCCACGTCCGCTGTGCTCCACTTACCATCGCAGTGAATTTAGCATTGTCCAAAAGCTCCTTCAATGTCTATAAAGGTGCACAATGCCAATTCCTTGGCGGAACAGGCTATCCTCAATCCTACTGACTAGTTTGGTGCTGTGCTGATTCCACAGGATTTGCTTTGCTGGTATGCGTGTTGGTTGCGATGAAGGGGAGTGTCCTAAGAGAACTCCCTTTCTCTGGTGCCTCTCCACCAGTCTTTCTAATGTTTTCAGTAGAAACGAAGATAAACTGATGGGACGAAAAGATTTAGGGACAGAATAGTCCGCTCTCCCGCTCTTTTTTTAGGGAAAAAGACCCATCCTGTTGAGTGACGCCATTCTTGTGGTATGTACCCATAAGCTAGGCTCGCCCTGAATAGTTCACATAGAAGGGTGAGGAGATTCTCCGGCCCTTGTTGAACCAGGGCCGGAAAGATTCCATCCCCTCCTGCAGATTTGAAAGGGGCAAATTTGGAAATTGCCCATTTGGCTTTAAAGAGAGTGACAATCCTTCTGGCAATGGCCCAGCTACCACGATAAGCTCTTGGCCATGAGCCTGCCTCATGGTTACCAGACGTTCCAGTGTCGTCATTCTCAAAGATGCAATCAGGGAAGTGAGTCTCAAGGAGAAGTTTGAGGCAGTCACTAGACCCGGAAGTATATTGACCTCCCTGGGACCTTAAAGATCCCAAGTGACCGGTTGGACCTGAGGCTAGTAAAACGTTGCAGTCTAGCTGCCCGCGCTTAATTAATTTACCTCCTTTGTAAAAAACTGCCTCCAGGAACCTTTTGTATTGTCTTTTGATTGCTAGGCTGTTATTCTGTTAGAGCTCTGTGATAGGACTCCCAGATACGGCTCATTTTGCATTGATTGTGCAGCTTCCCTAACATTAGCCCTTTTGCGATCGAGGTCCGCAGTCCACCACTTAGTATTGGTTCGACTCTTCCCCCGTCGCAATGGACAATTGTTGTGGGAAGCGTTTGATTATAGCATTCTGCAGGTCAGAAGCTATCTGTCTATGTCTGTGAAGCATCGAACCCTTCCGCCTACCGATCCCAACTGTGACTGAAGGTCAGACTTATATCCCAACCAGTTCAGTCCTCCTTAGATTGCGATAGAGGACTTCTGCAGCTTCATATTGGCAAGTTGAAGCGGATATACCTGTGATCTGATAATGAGGCCTCTTCGCTTACGTGCCAATTATCAACCATTCCAAGTATACTTTGTGTGCAGATTGTTATATCAATAACTTCCTGTCTAATTTGTGTTTACGAACTTAGGGGCGGTTACCATTATTACATATAAAATAGGTCCCTACTTAGAAGAAATTTGTAAAAGTGCCTCACCTCTGGGGTTAGTGTTGGTGCTGCCCCATCCAGCAGAGTGATGGGCGTTGGGGTCACAACCTAGAAGTAGTTGTTGATGTCTGGCTTGTGCTTCTTCCACCAGGAGCTCTAGGTCTCTTGATGGAGGGAGTTCCCTGGCATCATAATGGCAAGTATACGGAGCCTATTAATTGTGTGCTCTGTACTATGCCTCGATTCTTCCAGGTCAGTGTGCCCACAGTGAAGATCTCTGGAGCAGAATTCGTTGAGGGTTAGAAAATCCAAGCCTCTCTTCAACAGGAATGCAGGTCCTGACATTCCTTAGAGAGGTAACAGTAAATTAACTTGCCTTTGGTTTCATTTAGGCCCGCCACTCTCCCTTGGTGAAGCCATGGTTTTTTGAATTAATGCCTAGATCAAATCCCTCCCTGGAGGAAGAACTGGCAGAAGGCCTGCCGAAGCAGCCTTACTGTGCTGTAGGTTGATTTGTAGGACTCGTGGCATTGTCCCTTAACTGTCGAGGAGACAATTGAGACCTGCCATTGTCCTAGGTTGGCTCTACAGTTGGAAGCCTTCACAGCCTTGTAGCAGACCTCGTCCAGGAAACAGACGAATCCGTAACCTTTCGGATCTGGCTTGGATGGAAGGATTTTCCACTCGTTTACATTTAGGTTGGGATTCTGCTTTTTGAACATTTTAAGTACCTTTTCAGGTGTCTTCTTCAGAAGCTTCGGGTGAGCTCTGAAAAAACCCTAGTGGACCTCAAGATGTCCTTACGCAGAACCCAATCTCAGAGAGATGTTGTTTCCCAGAGGTATTTATTATTAGAATTACTTCTTCCAGCCAACGTTTGGTGTGCTCGTTGATGCAGGAAGCAATTTAAAACACCTTTCTCTAGGTAGGTGCCCGCAAACGATGGAACGGAACCATCCTCCAGGGGTTGGATTTCTTCCATAATTGCGTCCCTCGATGGCTTCTCCTTGCTCTGCGCTAAGCTTCGCCTCCGGGTAGCCTTCGAGGGCTGATGGCCATTTTGAATCGCCGCGACCTCTCTGTAGGTAGCCCTTGGATGTGCTACCAGAGGCTTCGGGATCGTGGGCTTCCGGCTTTTGGGTTACCCTCCTAGCCTTCTTTGTGGGCCCCTCAGCGGAGGGTGGGGTGGCCAAGGTGCCTCTGGGGCGTTTGGCCGACCCCTCCCCCGCCTTGGTGCCCGCAGTTGGGCCCGGAGTTGAGACCTCCTGCCGTTCTAGGTTTCTTTTTCTTCTTTTTCTTTTCCCCCCTCCTCCACTTGGAAGGGTCAAAAGCTTCTCCCTTTTTCAAGAAGTTTAGCCTTTAGTGCTTCTCTTCTCCTTTGAGCAGTGGTGAGATTAGGCCTCTTCATTCTGAGGTTGCCGAGTTTGCTCTGTGGCATCATCCAGCGTACCTGTAGACATGGGAGTGCTTGGGCTATTGAGGAGCTGATCTTCTATATCTTGAAAAAGCTTTTGCTTCCTCAGCGCTTGTACTACCTTCCTCAGATAAAGCCTTGTCATGTATGGGAGCTTCAGTGTGCATTGGAACCTAATGTGTTCCTGAGGCAACTTTGTTGAGGAGAAGGTAGGGATGTTGGCATAACAACCTCTTGAGTTTGTGTTACCAGGTGATGGTGTATGCAGAGGTAGCTTCAGGAGCTACCTCAGCAGGAAGAGGTAGGTTAGAAACAGCTTCAGGAGCCTGTTTCAAGGGTTGGTTGGTTTTGGTTTTTGTTTTAGTTTTTCATCATGATGTTCCCACGAGTAGCTAGGGAATGGAAGGTCGACCCAGACAGAGCCCCCGCATGCCTGGGTAAGCTGCTTTAAAACTGGAGGGTCACCGGTATCCAGGGTCCGCATAGTACAAACTGGTTTGCCACCAGCCATTGTACTATCGTACTTTTCGTCCCAATGTGTTGTCAAATATTATACGTTGAATATATCTGTTTTCCTTAATAGTTATATTCAACTGGATAACTTGTGGATAACTTTACAAAGTTTTATGAACATATCAATACCATATCATTGGAATTTAATTAGAAATAAATAATCCTCTAATAATAAACTAGGAAAGTTATTTATAACGTGTTTTTAAGTAAGGTTTAGATTAGACCTTAAATAATCTAAAAGCACTTTGCTTTAATGTAGTTATTTCAATTATACCTGGCTTAAATTTACATTTAGTTTAAATAAGACTGGTAAAAGCGTTACAGACCTATAAAACATAAATTAATTGAAAACCCAATAACTAACAATGTAGATATTCTTTGAGTGCTATGTATGATTTTATATAATAATATTAATATAACACTCAGTATTCCTTACTTGAAACCCCAATTAGTGTATATTACTTCCACTAGCTAGCTCCATTTGTTACAACACCTGTTGTTGACACACTGAAGGTAGTGTGAATGTTATTTCTAAGGTGTAAAACAAAGAAAAAGAAAACATTAACGAATGAAAATAAACTATTTCTGAATCTTTAATTATATTATACACAAACATATACATACATTATTGCCAATTCAATTGGTTATCGGTCACTAGTATTTACACTATCCCAATATTTATGTGGATAAATTTGGATACATTTTTGTGATACATATAAAGTCCTCGGCAGTATACAGGGTGCTCAAATAATGTAGGGAAATTAATTTTAATTCCTTGAAAATTTAAATAAAACTCGTTCAGCAATCGTTTTTTTTAAACAGACAAGTCTTTAAAAACTTTCAGGACACTTAAAAATACAGCTTATAAAAAGGAAAATTATATTCGTTTTGGAATTGATGATAGATTACAGTTTACATATTGTGTATTAAACACTACTGTGCAATTCAATTCAGTCAATAAATACACAGATACATATCTAGTTGTTGGTGTATATGACGTTTCTGATCCAAATGTATTGTATGCAACTGTATATCCTACAAACAAAACCCACTGTGTCACTTAAATATTGGAAATCCCAGGGACACCCCACAACACGGACAGACATTCATTTCCTGTAGCATCGTCTGACTCTAACACCTCACATTTACATTTTCGTAATTCACACGAATCTGAAATTTAGAGGTTACATTTGCTCAACATTACTTTTATCCTTTTAAATTGAGGTAAAAAAACAGGAGAACCCCCATTTCCCTCGAAATAACTGTACGCTGCGTCTAAGAGTGACATGGTACTTAGCATGGGAAGACTTTGTGAGTAGGGGCTGCCTATTGTTAAAAATCCATGAAGAAGAATGACGTTCCACTATATCAGTCATGCCAGCTTGGAACAAGAGCAGGCTAGCTCTGTGCGAACGTCTTCCAGTCAAAGTAGACAGGGAAGTTTAGGAGATATAATATTTTATAATGTTTAGAATTCAAAAAGCCTTTAAAGAGTCTCACCTATTTCACTAGCCATCCTCAACAATAAAAAAACCCAACTAGGATATTTTTACCTGAATATTTCTGCATTTCTGCGGTTAGAGACGTCCCACTCGCAGATATCTTATTTCATTACCCAGATTAAAGTGACGCTTCTGTTTTACTATACTTAGCATAGGCGCTATAGGCAAATGTAAACAACCTAAGTCAGAAGTAAATGCTCTTTTGCGAGGTAAGAGATCAAAGATTTTGTTTGAAAATAATTAATAGATCGTTAAATTATTATAATCTGTCCCAAATTGACCGTTTTTTGAGATTCCGAATACATAGTACTTAAGCAGATTAAGATGATTCATAGGAAAGTTTGATATTTCGCATGAATGGGTAGCTGAGCGTACAATGCGATTGATTTATAAAGGGTTTGTTTTAACATATGGTGATGCTTATGACTGTCACGTGTCACCAATAACTGCTCTTCTTTTCTGTCAAGTCGTCCTTAAAAACCCACTTAATGCACCAAAACAGTAGGATCGTAGGTTAAAGCGATTAAAAGATTATGTTTCCGGCTTTTTAGAATTAAAATTTTCAAAAACTTACTATTGCGCTTTGTATAAAATTTTGTTTTGCATTAAAACAATAAATATTTAGTATACCTTTTACGAATTTTACTTTTTCGATTAGATTTAATTTTTCAACTCTGAACTACTTTGTAATACGAAACTCTCAGGATGTCGACTTGTAATTTCAATTTATTAATTTGCATACAGGTCATTTTAATCATAGAATTACGTCCTATAATAATAAATACTTGTGTTCAGTTCAGTGCTGAACAGTACAGAAATGAAGTAAAAATTCAATGAAGAGACCACTTTGCACTTGCATGAATTTTCAAATAACAGAAATTAAAAATAATTCATTGATATTAATATAAAAGTGGAGGCTAGACGATTTTCTTGAAAATCTGAGAATCCCTCGCATAATCCAACGATGACAACTGGTATCTTTTTAATATCGCCTATTAGAAATTTTCTTTAAACAATGAATTTGCAAATATATGTCCCAGCAATTCGTAATAACTTGCCTGCAGGAAAATAATCCTTACTAGCTCATAACTTACAAGTTACATAAGCTCTGAATGGCTTGTGTAACTTAATGAGCGATGTTTTGGGAACTTTAGAGAAGATGGAGAGGAGTTATAGGCGTATAGGCAATTCTGTGCAGCTTTGTCCTATTGAAAGATAAAACAATGTCTGCATGGTTTATTACTTACGCAATCAGTTATTGTTTACAGAACTAAGTGTTGAGTGCTTGGTGCTGCAGAATATATTCAGGCTATATGCCTTTTAAAAGCTACGTAGATTGATTAGAGGTTTTTTAATAATAAAATAAGATAATTTGTATGAAAGCAAGTGAGTATTTAGTAATGTTAATTATTCGATAAACCAACAATTGAATACAATGAAAAAAAAACAATAATTATTAAATTTAAATTTAGTTGTACAAAATCGAGTATAAGCTGATACAAGCTGAATGGAATCTAAGTATGTATAATACCAAAATTTTATTTTTCTTTATCCAGTCTTGACTACTTAAATTTTTTTTTACTAATAAAGCAAACGATAACGCATTTCAGACATGAGAGATTGAAATGAACACATTAATGCTTAGATTAATGTATAAGCTAATTAATTATACAGTTTAAATTTGTTCTGACTATAATTATGTAAACCATATAGTTATAAAAATAACAATATTTTTCAATAAAATAATTCATTAAAAATATATTTAAAAAAAACGGAATAAATTATATGGTCTAAAATAAAAGTCCTGTGTGGGTAACAGGTGTACATACTGATACAATATCGCTGATAAATATGCAAAATTTGACAGCCAGGAAAACAGATCAACACTACAAAAATTATTCCATTATAGAAATAGCATAAAATATTAACAATATATGTATTTTTCATTACTAAAGCGCAGTTAATGTTATTATTTAATTACTAATAGAAAAATAAAAACTCACTGTATTAACAAATCATTTCGGAGAGGAGCTCGTTTCTATATATATTCAGAATTTTAGTCTTTTAGTCCTACATGTAATGCAATATATTTTGAAAACTTATTAAGATCTAAAAATGAGCCGAAATTTGTTAAGTACCATATAGTTGCGTTCAAGTGAAAATAGCTGGAATACCACAAAACCAACTAAAATTGCTTGGCTTATTCATTGTATAAAATTAATCTTCTACATATAAACAAAATGTTATGTTTATAACAGCTTTGATAACACGATTTCGGGCATATTCCACTGTCATATTATAAGTAGATAATTTACTGCATTATTCATTCAAGTTTCTGCAAGTCTTAACAGTGCAGAAAATTATATACGACAACAAAATTAAATTTACAAAAACTATTACTAATAGTTAAACACGCTCAGTGAGAGTGTAGACCCTGGTATTGAGTCGCTCTCTGTTGTCTTGAGGGTGACGGGGCTTAGGCTTGGCATTCTTGTAGTTTACAGGCCTACCTGTGTAAGGTACACGTCACTTTCAGCTTTGTGAAATCATTACCACTTTGTGATCAATCCTACCCGCAGATTGATGATTCCTGAAATGTCATTTTTTTCAGTTAACGTTGATGAAGGTGAGGCATATGCGGGACGCTTGAGGGATGATTTTTTAATGAATGTTATCTAATCCATATGTTACTTTCTCATTTGAAAATCTGCTTCGTTGAATCTATATTGCATAATGATGTTAAATTTGAAAAAAAACATCTAAGCAGACATTTCTTATTGAATTTTTTAATATGAGAATGGTTCACCTCATAACTATATCATTAAGTATTTAATTAAAATAGTGTATGCCATAATTTTAAGTCAAACAATCCTACTAGTATATAAACATGTGTAACACGTTTTAGTATTATGTGTAGTAGTAGTATTCCACAGAAAAATGTGAGTCCAATACACCAAAATTTATCCTGCAAAAAACTACCTACTTTAAGTGTGTCATAAAAGAGGTGTAATGGGTCCTTGCACATTAACGTCTATTTTTTCTCTGATATCATTTAAAGCATTCGCAGCTTTGAACATTAAACTTCTTATAGGTAGCAAGATTATAAGTGTTACAAAATAATATTAAGGTAATCTGTTAATTAATGAAGGGATTGTAATTTAGCAATTGGCATTCTCAGAGTGAAAAATATTCTATGGTTAATACAGACCTAAAAAACATAGCCTTGGGGGACTATGTTATAATTTCTTGTCCTGACATTTAATCCCACATAATGAAGTTAAAAATACAGTTTCCAGTATTCTGCCCAGAAACTTTTTTAAGCAAATTTAGGCACATTGTTTTGACCTCAGGAAAAAAAGCTGCCTCATGATATGTTTCACAAGAACTGGACCCAGGGAATGTATAAAGAGTTCACACAGTCCAAAAAAAAACAACTAACAGCACCTATGTACGTATTTGGTAACGTAATGGCGGGGTCATGTCAGACTAACACCAAGAGAAAACGTGCGTATAGATACGTGCTGTCATTGTAGATGCCTTGTTCCGACCTGAATAATACGAGGGGAGAATCGTGCTTGCTACATTACTAGCTCGTCTTTGTATTGAACGAATACAATTAATAAGGTTAAAAATTGTTATACAAAAATGTTATGTTTCATATAGCATAATTGTTTAACAATAATTTATTATAATTTAATATGAGATTGACTTTATAATACACGAAGATAGTACAATGTAAAATACTAGTAAGCTCCAATAAACTTACTACATAACTAAATCTATTTATACAGCATTCAGACATCTTGTATTGCAAACTGGTTCTGCTAAAAACATGTAATTAGGTACAAATGATAACATTGGCGATAAGCGAGGCGAGTTAACAGGTCCCTGAGCTGCTGTAAGGCGCTCCATAGATACATTTGAGTCTTCAGATTAGTGATATTTTGTAAACAGGAATTTATTGTTAACTCTAAGGTGTTAGAAATTAGTATTAACTCTATACTTTTGCATGTTCCGGAAATGTTATATTTTTCTAAATGATTGAAGTATTTCATCATAAGTGCATAATTTGTATACTTAATTTAATAGTACTCATATACTCGTATTTTCAATATTGTTTGCAACTCTATGCGATATATCCTAAAAATATTTAGCGTTATTGCTAATTGAAACTAAAAATATGGTATAGAACGAAAATATGTATGTGTAACATTTAAAGACACATTTCTCTTAATTTTAAAATTAAAAATTAATTATTCTTTAACATCTTAACTGAATCTCATCTAGCATTTTGGTTATTACTTTTGGAGAATGTCAAAACTTTGTAATGCTAAACTGGTAAAAATGGAAAAATGATACTTTCGAAATATTTTATCGTCTGTTGAAGTAATATTATATTCATCGTAATATTATAACATTACCCAAGTGTCATATATAATGGTCCTAATGAGAGCATTCATTTTCAGAATTCTCCAGAAGCCTTAAATATAAACTTCAAAAAAGGTCGTTTGAATTACTTAAACTAGCAAAACCTGCTATATTAATCTGGTTCATAACTAATAAAGACACTAGACATTCAAGGAATTGTAAAGATTTCTTAAGATGATTAATTAAAAAATTAGTGATTACTGGATTTATTTAAGTAATGTTACTTGAGAGGCTGTGTGTCTAGTAATATAGTTGCCCTACAAAATATCGTTTGCGAGAAGGATATTGCCAGTATACAAGACCTGATTCAGCTTTTTCTCCATCAGAAGGAATTGAAATATTTTTTATAGATTCATCTCATGCAAGTTATTCTATAATAATACAAAGTTCTTATTTCAACAATAGCATTTTTTTCAATAATATAAACTTAAAACGTACATTCAGTAATTCATTTCTTATACAATTTTGTTCCTAATCTAATCTCTAAATAATAACTATAAAGTTTATATATTTCATAATAAATAAAAGTGTTATCGTGTTTTTTGCTGTATTTCTAAAGTTTGTTTGAGCTTGGTAAAGAAATCATTTTAAACCGACGTGGTGAATACAAATGGTCAATATGTTACCGGTGTATTTAGTTGGCATTGAGGAAAAAAAAGTGGAGAATATCTATTTAGTTTATGAAGAACAATAAATATGACAAAGTATCAAGTTAACCAGTTACTAATGTAAGGCAGACACAGATGAGATATATAATTAAAGACATACATACCTATCTTTATTTGTAATCAGATATACACGAATTGGCGGAACAAGATATAATATTTCCAACCAGGTAAGATTATAAAAAAGTTTCTTAAATTCTGATCAACTCTTTTACGTTTTATTTAAATTGGAAGATTATTAAAAATTGGACAACTGAAATAAATTATTAATATCAGGCAGTTTTCAAATGCTTAGGAGTTCGCATTTCACCTTACCTTGTGGCAATTTCAAGTTCAACCTCTTAAAATAACGATGGTATTACAGTCTAAATATCTATATGGGAAGAATAAAATAAACCCTAACTTAAAGTTTTTTTTTATAATATGTTACTTTTAAAATTTTTAGAGAGCATAAAATACTAACTAATTATAGCGGTTTTTTATAATAAACTGTTACTGTAAGGATTTTTTTGAAAGAACTCGTACGAATAAAACGCAATCTTACTTTGGATGACTAAGTTTTTTGGCCAGCTAATTTTCTATTTTCTAAAATAGCAGAGGCGTTTTTTTCCTAACGTTGTGAGTAGGCTAACAAGATGGACCTCCTGAAGGACCTTACAAAAATTAGGCTAGGTCCTTTTTTTTTTTTCACACATTATAATCTCTTCCAGATACTTTTTCAATTTAGTATTGTAATACTTTTTTTTTTGGTAATACCTACTCCGATAATCACATACTACGCATCAACAAAACTCCAATGGATGCCCTATAAAATAAATTTCGTATTAATTGAAGTATTAATTATTTAATATTAAAATATGCTTTCTGCTAGACAAAATCGTCAAACACTAGCTCTAGTTATGTAGTAAATTTTTAAGAAAAATTAAACTTTAAATGTTTATCTCTTTTTCGTTGACAGGTTGCAAACCAATAACAAATATCTTTCAAAAATTTCTCAATAACAATCTCAAATCAAATTTCCGAATTATTGCTTTTAACAAAAATGTTTGATTTCTTGCAAGTTTGTTTTGCCAGCCTGAACATTTTAACCTTGATGGGTAAATCGATGTGATATTTTGTTATTCAGCAAGCTCTTGGATAATTGGTATAAATTCGCACAGTGGTTTTAGTTTTTTTTAACCCGATCGACTCAGATCACAATATAAATATGAGGTTTAGGGTAGATTTCCCCCATTTATAACAAAACACCCGATTTAGGTTGAGCATTTATTAGAGTAAACCCTAACCACTCGGAGAGGGCGGAGGAAATGGGTTTTTTGGTAATAATTTTGGGTCTATCTGGTCTCATAATAACGAACTCATATAATAGATAGGAACAGTCTTCTTTAAATTAGGGAAAGGAAACGTTAATTATAATTTAATTAGGACCACGGTCAAAGAGAAGCGAGTTCAACGGGAAAATTTTTTTATTAACAAGAATTAAATTAATCTGAAACACACAAATAAGACAAATTTGGAATGTTTTCCTATCTTTTTTAAACGGAACTAATATAATTTTTAAATTGACAGAATTATTAAAAAATAAACATTTCAGACATTTCGAGAATTTTCCTAAATTAATGGGTGTTATCATCATAAACACTGTGTTTTGTAAACAGATTTAGAGAAAGTTTAACTATCGTATCTAAAGACATCCCATTTAAGACCACAAGCCCTGGTTTTTCCCTGGAAACAGGCTAGAGAAGAGACCCCAACATTCTCGAATGGAGGCAATATTTACATTTTCAAAAAGCGTTAAATTCTAGGAAAACTTCCTTACCAAAAGAAAATACTGGGAAAAATTTTTGTAATTAAAAACTGGCCCTCTAGGTTTTTCAACACATTGAAACATATGTCTCCCCGCTTTGTAAGGGGAATATAATCTTGTGTTTTTATATAAATAAGAGAGAGGCGAGAAATGAGAGAGAGATTTTCAAGTAATATGAAACTTAATATATTTGTCTGCAATTCTTGGTGTTGAGGTAAAATAAACTCTAACGATGGTGTAGCTAATATTATATACATTACTATTCTTTTAATTATTTTAATTGTTACATTTTAAAAGAATAATTAATTAAAAAATTCATAACATTTCAAAAAATTGATATTTCCCGATAAATGAAAATATAAATAATATATAATATTAATAATCCTTTTCTCTGAATATTGAAATATTAAATTTTTTAAAGGATTAATAACAAATTCCTACATTGAATATGGATAAGCTTTAACAACTAGTTGAATACCCTTTAAAGTTTGGGTATAGAATATATAGAAACGTCCCTAATTTGAATTGGCATAATAAACCTATCAGTTCAAACCGTACAGTTCCCCGAGATTTAAATTTATTTAATTTAACGGCAATTTGCCGATGTTTTAAACAGTGCCTATACAAAGTGTTGGTTGCCACCAAGCCAATACTATGTTTACGTAATTGAAACAAATACTGTTTACCATGGCCCTAAAAACATAATAATCAGATAATAAATAATAAATGGCCTCCAGTATCCTATACTTACAAATAACAACCAATATATATAAACCAAATAAGTAATAATAATATGGTAATAATATATAAATTATAAAAATAATAATAATATAGAATGGATATTACCCATTTGGGATATAATCAGATAATAATATGAATACAAACAATGGGTTTTTAAAAAACAATGTAAATATACTTACATAAACGTAAACTAAAAACAACCACAACAATAATCCAATATTGAATAGATAAATGTCTGCATTAACTAACAACAAACTACTACTACTACTAGTAAACAATAACCACGAAGAACAACAACAACAACAAACAACAATAATAAAATAGTAATAAATAAACAATAAATTAAAAACTCTAACAATTGCAATACCTAAAATAACAATTTAAACAACTTTTCAACCTAGGACATAATATAGAACTAAAACAACAAACATAATAAATGTACCCAAATTAACAATCATAAACGAGGTAAATTAGTGAAAAATATTAACATATTAATTGAAGGGGCTCTGGAGACGGCAGGCGGAAGCTGGAAATGCCTTAAGGGGTGGAAGGAAAAGTTCCAGAAATTCTTCTCAGGGAAAACTGAAATTTTGTCCAATGCCTCATGTAACTCTAATGATAAGAGATTTAGGGCCGCTTTTTAAATTGCCAATTCTATAAAAAAAATATGAGAAGACTAAAAAGAAAAACCACAAAAGTAATCCAAAATGATCGGTTAATTTGTACTATAAACCAATGAGGATTCAACAATATGGTTTTAAGAAGTTTCGTTCTAGCATAAGAACCAATAATAATATAAAAAATGCCCATGAATCCTGGACCCCTCCTTTTTATTTCAGCCCAATCGTGTTTTTTTCTTGTCGTGACGATTGCCATTTGCTATTGGTAAGTCTGGTCAGTCGCCAACTTAGTTTGGTAGGACGAATGCAGTACGGTATTAGTTACATGTATTCCTGTTAGTTCCAGTTTTTAATGGTTGGTATTATGTATAGTTTTATGTATAAGTGCCGTGTTTAAGAGTCTAGTGAAGTTATAACACCACGACATTGTGGTTGTGTATTCCTGAGTTAGGCGTGCCATAAACGCTTTTGGTATTGATTTAAGGTGTTTTATTTTAAACCTAGTTTGATATTTACGTATTAGTTTAGTTATTATTAAAAAAACCTCAAGGAAGAGATTCATATTTCGAAAACGTAAATGGTTACTTGATTCACTTTGTTTCACTGAACGATGGTAAATGTCCGGAAAAATCCTTGTTCTCTTCCACAATGTTCTTTTTCAAGACGTACGTAAAATGTTCCCAATTATATGTCACTTATATATTTGTTTATATTTTTCACTTTTCTATACATAGCTATGAGAGTATATAAAAGCTTCAATTTACTATAATTACAAATAAAAACAGCAATCTAATGACATGCAAATACAGTTAAAGGTAGTGTGTAGGGACTAAACCGTATGTGAATTTTGAGTATAGCTCTATTTCACCTTCCCTTTTTTGGCCGTTTGTCATTTAGTAGTCCAAGTCATGGTTTCATGAGATTGCAGCTAAGACCATTACAGTACAATGGCATGATGCAATGCCATTTTATACACATCCCACTCTAATTAATACCACCCCTCAAAGACATTCTATCATCTACTCTTTTAATAAAACCCCAATGGTTGATAACTCCCCAGCCCACAAATTATTTGAAATATTCCAGACAAAAAATTATATGTCTATAGGTCTACACCATACTCCTCCATAACCACCCGTTAGCCCAATCCTCACACACCTAAACCTCTAAAAAACATTCTATGCTGCACATATTTAATGTAGATAACATTATTAAAATAAGTGTCTATTAATCTATACGCAACGTTTGCTATGTCACCTACACAAGTTGGTAAAGTGTCCACCTGTCCCTACAGTAGGATAAGTGGACCTGCAGGACAAACCACCAGTCAGCGGGCTTATAAATCTGCTGGTTATAACTACACGCCTGGGAACCATTCTGTTTCCTCTCAGCCCCCACTTACCGCTAAACTCAATAATAACAAAGTTTATGTATTTACAGTTACTGACCAATTTACTGACTATAGTTTAATCGGATTTTCCCCGCACATCACTTAAACGGTCTCTCATGTTAATATAATTAATATTTAGTTTTTTTCATATTTGGTAAGAATAATTAGTTTACCCCACTGTAATTAAAATGCCTTGCTGAGATATTTAATTCATATCGTTATCACCTTAAAAAAATTAGATAAAATTTCAATAGGTTAATTAAATTTTTAAATAATGTATATGGTTTGAGTGTAAGAACTGTAAAAACTTTATTTTTATTTTATTTGGTTTCTAACATACTTTTATATTTTTTTAATTTTTGTATAAAATATTTTACTTTATTTTAATATTATGCCGATTTTATTTGTTATGCCCTATTGTACAAATGTAAATTAAAACTGAAATAGCACGGCATAGGGCGTTTGCTTTTTTATGACTGTAAAATTTTTAATTACTTTGTATGTACAAATGTTTGTGAAATAAAAATTAATTCTCGATTTCAGTTGCCACCAAATGGGAGGACAATTGAGAACGCCCTCTTCATCTAGATACATTATGTAATACAGGACAGAGCTATTTTGTAGTTTTGTAATATCTTTATGTACATACGTAAGCAAATAAGAACTCACCGTAATTGTCGTTAGTACTCATGGAAGTTCTGAATGTCTTCGTGACACCTAGCTAGTTAGGTTGGTTTTCTTAACAATTGTTTAGTCCGCTATTTCACTACCTTCGTGATTTAGTTGCTGTTAACAAAAAAATACTGAAATTACAGTTAAGATCTTGCCTTGCTACATTTCTTTAAAAGGAACATATGTCTACAGCGTACCACGTGGGACCAGTCAGGGGGTTTTAGACTTTGCAGTAAGGGAATGGGACATGGAGGTTACTTCAACATTCACAGGTAAACAAACTTTCATAAAACATTTAGAAAAGGAATTTTTTCCCTAACAAATAATAATAATAAGTTTTTTGATAACATGAAAAATTACAATTTTTGGTACTTCTAAATACATGGATGATTTTAATTAAAACTTTATTAAACTTATATTTCTAAAAACAAAACCAAATACATAAAATTAAATACTAATAAAAAATTTGTCATACAAAATAAATTATTCTTATATTTGAGCTCATTAATGGTACATTTAAAAAAAGAACCAACTGTGGAGTGTTAGTATATCACTGTAATAAAATTTTATGTATTCCAAATAATGTGATACATAGAGTACCAGTAAAGGTAACTGTTGTACACACGTTTTCTGAAATCACTTGCATCTCAAATTAATTGATTATTACGAGATGCAATGCATTTTTCTTGTTGAGGTTTGTGATCAAAAGGTCCATAAAATTGAAATAGAAGAAAAATATCAGTTAAATGATATAAAGTTAGCGTGTAGGCAAACTTTGTAAAAGGTAAGCAATTGATTCCATCGATAACACCACCAGAAATGTTGCAATTTTTAATTAAATTTGTTTAGAAAGTAAAATTTATTTGAGGAGTACTATTGGCGTAATACAAGTAGTAACTATACCGTTTATTCCTTAACAGAACAAGGCCTGAGTGTATCACATTGAGTAATGACAATTTATTAAATTATATTTATTAAAGAAATCCAAATAAATTTAATGGTTGATATAATAAAATTATTCAATAATAAGTAAAGTCTAACACCCCGAATTCCCATAAAAGACAGTTTCAAAATATTAATACACAGTATAAATTATATAAAATAAATATCATATATAAAGAGAATTGTAGTAACAATAAACTATATTTAGTCAATAAAGTAAATGGGTACCTATAGGTTGTGAGATATTTAAAACTAACGCTTGGTTACAATTCATTGAATAATAGAAACAAGAATAAAGGGCAATATAAAATAATACAATGAATTTTAACCTCTTTATATGAACTAATCTTATCATTTCAGTATGCAATAAAAGTATTTTGCCCCCAATACTAATCTCCGTTTATAATTATTTATTAAAATCGTAAATATATTTGAAATTCCACCATGATATTTGGATTTTGACCAAATACTTTAATTTTCTTTTCTTATCTCATTTATATTTTAAGTTGAAACTTAGAAAAGAATACAACATTTTAAATGAAGATTGTATTACGCCTGAAATGAGATAAGTACATTATGTACCCACCATAAAAAATTTTAATCCTTATAGTTCCTTGCTTGTAAATGGCTACATTCACCTTTCCACACTGCAGTCTTATTTTTCCGAATTCCCTTGTGTTACTAGAAGTAAGTAGAGACGAAAGGGAACACTCACACGAGCACACACGTAGCACACGTCACCATTGTTAAACGACACATAAACGAACACCAATCGTTTTACAGCCCCCAGTTTGCAAACGCGAAACGCAAGGGAAACATCACATAGAAAACACAAAAGGGAAACTCTTCCCGCTAAGTATTATAAATTAATTCGTAAACTATTCAACTTAAATAAATAATTTCTAAAAAGAGTAATTAAAAAATTATTAACACTAAGTCAGTTAAATTTGATCCAAGAAAAAAGAATTTTTTTTAAAGCTCTAAAAATTAGTAATATCGTGCAATTCTGAAACAACCATTGTAGTCAAAGTAACTAAATATTTTTTAAGTAGAACAATACATTACCTAGTGTATGTGTATGTGTGTGTATTTGAGTGTTAAGTGGGCGACCTCCTGCCACATAGTCCGCATCACCCCTGAACAAATCATAAAACAAACCATTTTACTATATTTAATAAAACATTTCAGTTGATATCTTTATGAACGTTTAAAAAATATGGTGTTCCCAAAAAGTAATATGGTTTTTAAGGTAATATCTCTGAAAGCAGTATATATTGACAGAATGATGTGGTTATTAAATATTAATTCATACAAAAATGCGTAAACTTAAGTGTTACGTGATTGAGATATATAAAGTAAATAACCTGAAAGTGTTGTAGTAGTAGAGGAATTATTTGCCGAAGTTAAGTTTAGTCCTACACGCAACTCACTCCCTCATTCACACTTTTTTTCCATTCAACCAACTTCCATACTTTGCGTGTTTGCCAACACACGTGGAAGAAGTGTTTTAAATGATGGAGAAGTGTCACAGAGATGACCGTCGGATCAACGTAGACCGAGGCCCACCTGAAAATAATCAAAACCAAGACTCTCGAATCACAAATATGATACCAAGAAGATGCCTATTTCAATCCTTTCAAACTATATGGTATAATGCTGTAACAATCTAGACATGTGGACCAAAACAGTTGTTTTCAGAATGGCGTTGAAAACTCATATCTGAC
>NW_025783383.1:0-28748 GCF_021130785.1 Homalodisca vitripennis | reverse complement strand
AAACTCTACATCAATCATGATGCATCGTGTTTCGTTACTACTGAGGACTAACATCTAACGTATAATTTACACATGTTTATTGCACGTTCATATTATCGCTTTCTTTTGCAACGGATTAATATAATGAGTTTCTATCCTAATTTAAATTGGGATATTCTTCATACAACTTGGATTGTTTTTATTATAAATATTGTATTACCTAGCTCACGTTTCTAAAATAGCAACCTGTGTTTAGAACAACACTAAGGTTTTTAATAGATAAAAAGTTTAAACTGAGTGTCACTTAGAAGCTTAGCGGTTTACCCTAGATTGCTTTTCTCTGTCTATAGTATATTAACTTAAATAAATAATTTTATGTGGTGTAACCAAGACAGTTGGTACCCTTTTATGTCAGTACAATAATTTTAGTTTTATGTTTGTTTCACGTGTGCAATATGTTTTGCAAGTTGTATGACGTAGAGGGTGAGCTGATGTTCTAATAAATGGCTCTGGTTGGTCGGCTGGCATCAGTATAACACCTCCAACCTGATGCTCGTGTCCAATCCCCACGCCTCCAGCCCCTGCTACCTTTGTATTGCCCCAGTCCTCCCCAGACCATGAAAAGATGCGGTTCGGTTCGGCCCAGTGCGTTTAACTTTCAACACATGTGTATTAATTTACCCAGCCCGGTTACCTCCTAGGCTATGATCCGACCACCACGCGTAATGTCGAATCATGCGACATTACATAAACTGGTCGTACGGAGAGCAGTATTAAATTAAAACGCGCAGCAAGAAGACAATTGATCTACATTCGGGAGTTGCAAAGATGTCGGTGTAGACAAAGCGATGCAGCTGGCCCTGTCCCCTGGAGGGCGGCGGGGAGCGGCAGACAGACGTCCCATGGGCTTATACCAGCAACATGGCGGCAGGGATGAAGATGCAGCATGTTCAGAACCCATTCTTCCACATCATCATCAACATTCAGAGAGGAAACGTTTCCAGCCTAGGAGGGGAGGAGAATGTGTCAAGTGATAAAATGGTTCGTTTTGGTGTTGTGGCAAAGGTGGGCCACGTCACACAATGTGTGCAGGTATAGAAATTACAAATGAAATTTTTTGTTAGTAAGATGGGTCATCTGGAAGAAAGTGTGTAAATCAAAAATTAGGCCTAAATTCAGGTAAATCAACCACTTCAAATTTTAATAGTAATAAGGAAGTTTCCCCAGCACAAAGGCCAAAAGACAAAATAGCAGAATTTTCAATATAAGCAACATTATGTATCAGAAAGTACACCTATAACCCTAGTCAAATTACTGCAAATGTAAACTATGCACAATGTAGGCCTAATGTAAATGATGAAGTTTATGATTTAAAGTAACTTGTTTTCTATACAAGATAGGCCTAACGAGTTTTGTTAAGCCTAGGACGAATTACAAATCATCGTGAGAGTTGATCCGATCAAGGTTAACCATCAAAGTTGGGTAACACTAGGTTAAGTAGTTTTCGAGGTTGATAGCGGAGCTTGTGTCAGTGTTGTCTCTGAGTAAATTTTTATGAGGCTAATCTTAATCACATTCCGCTAGAAGAGTAACCCAGTATAATTTTAAGTTCTTTCACCATTGAAGTGAGACAAAATTCAACCCTTGGGTAAGTTATTAATTAAATGTTGAGTACAAACCGAATGTTAATAAAGTTAGCTCTAAGAACTCTATGTAATTGCAAAAGGTGCAAACCCGCTTATGGGGAGAGATTGGATCAGGGATTTACAAGTATCAGTAACCATACATCTTTACTGTATAAAACAGTCTAGTAGGAACAGTATAAGGAAAACATATGTACATGTAAACAAAACCACCTATCGATTAGTGGTCCCAGTTTCCGAACAATTGATACTTGTCATGAGTTTGTATCAAGAAATTTCCAAATGTTGTTTTACTTGAAAGCTTAGGTTGTTATACAGGAGACCCAGTTTAAGCTTAATCTTAAACCAGAGGTAAAACCAAAGTATTTTAAAACCAAGAACCAATGCACGTTTTCACTAAAATTGTAAAGTGGACAATGGAACTGAGATAGAGCTAGTTGGAATGAAATTTTGACCACCTGTGGACAGTAGTGAAATGGGGTTTACACCTAGTTGTCCCTATCTTAAAGAAAAAATGGACAGTTTACGCATATGTGGTAATTTTAAGGTATCTCTTAAAAACAATATTTGGAAATAGACAGATATCCAGTACCTAGAATAGAAAGAGTTTGTTCACCTCTTTTACAGATAAGGAGTAAACCTTTTCTAAATTAGAGTTTATTTTAAATGCTTAATCAACAAGTTCAGACTGGATGACAGCGTTTCTAAGAGGTTATGTAACCATCAGTACACACCGAGGTTTGTTTGTTTACAATCGTGATTCCGTTATGGAATATGCTTCTGCAACACTGGTATTTTTCAACGTATCATGGAACAAGCTAATTGGCCAGGTTATTGAAGGAATATCATGTTTTTTTGGATGACATTCTGGATAAAACTGGTAAAAATCAAATGGCTGAACACTTAGCCAGGTTAAAATGCTGTTTGTCAAAGGTTAAGTGAAAAATGGTTTGACTCAGTGAGCAAAGATAAATGTCAATTTCTTTGTCCATACCATTGAATATCTTGGTCATAAGTTGTTGGAGCAAGGAAGGTCCTTAGCCACCTCTCCAGCTAAAGTTTGAAGGCAGTCTCAAAGGCAACCTGTGGCCTGACTAATCGTCAACTCAGCTCAAGGGATTTTTAGGATTAGTTTAGCTATTACTCCAAGTTTGTGAGCCTAACCTGGGCAACCCCTGGCAACTCCAATGTATAATCAGTTACTAAAGGAAATACACAACCCTTTTGCATGGAACGCAGCCTTGTAAAAAATCTTTTGATGTAATATAAAGCCAAAAATTAATTTCAGCTCCTATATTAGGCTCATTACAATCCTGAGTTTTACCTTTATAAAGTTTGTACACAGACAGTAGTTCATATGGGTTGGGTCTGTGTACCTAACTCAAAAATCCAAAGTGATAACAGTGAAAAACCTATTTGTTTTGCATCCAAAGTCGTTTAAAAACTCAGCAGAGCATCAAGTATTCTGTCTCATTGATAAAAGGAAGCACTCGCAAATAGTGTTTGGAATTAAGAAGTTCACCAATACTTGTTTTGGCAGAAGGTTTACTCTCGTCACAAGATCATAAGCACCTTTGATATCAGTGTTTTGGTCCCAAAGGAAAGGATTACCTAGCCGGTAGTGCAGCTAGTAGGCTACAACGCTAATGCCTTGTTTTTATCTGCTTATGACTTTGATATTGAATTACATCCGTTCGCCAAAGGCTAACGGACATGCGGACGGTTTTGTCAAGGGTTACCTTTAAATGTAAATGACCTGTAAGACAAAACCCTAGAGGAACCAGATCAATGTAAGGCTACAATATGTTACCTTATTTACAATATATTGAGTGAAAGTGAAAGTAGCCCTTAACTTTTAAAAGATGTTAAGCGAGAAACCCGTTTAGATTCCTTGAATTAAGTAAGGTTTTAAAATTATGTTTTGTCCAATGGTTGGCCATCGAAGAAGGTAATTAGTGAACTTAGTGCTTATTGCTGCAGAATGACAAAATGGAGTTCAACTATAGAAACAAGAAATATTGATGTTTATGGTGCATAGAATTGTAGTACCGAAAGTGTTAAGAAAAACAAATGTTGAATGAATTGCACACACGGTCATCTTGATATTGTAAAGCTGAAGTCACATAGCTCGTGGTTATATGTATTGGCCAGGAAGCACATAGATAAAGGATATTGGAGGTGTCATAGCAAAGCAGTTGATAAACCATGTCAAGAGTGAAAGGCAAAAATCCATCAAAAAGTGTATTGCATGTGTGGGAGTCATCCCGAACCATCCATCTGGTCAACGGATCCATTTTGGATATTTCTTGGTCCACTCTCAATTCATAAAATTATAATTTAGTAATAATTGATGGCACTACAGTAAATGGCTCTGAAGTCGAGGAAGGTCACTTCTACTTCCGCTAAACAAACAATAAACAAGTTGAGGGATAGACCTTATGTTTGACGAGGTTACGGTTTAACGCTCAACTTATTGTAATTCAGATAATGGCCCACCTTTCATTTTCATTTGAATTTTAGCCAATTTCCTGAAGATCAAATGTGAATTCGGTTCGCATACTTTTCACAACCACCTTACCACCCAGCCCAGTAATGGTCAAGCCGGAAACATTTCAGGTTAAGACAGTAAATGCAAAAAGATTGAAATGGTGGCTTTAACTTAGCAACGACAGATTCTGAATTAGCTTTATGTAAATTTTTACTAGCTTACAGAAATTTGTATACATAGTACAGACCAATGAGTCACCAGCAAAAACTTATGTTTAATTCGTAATTTACGAAACAAGACTAGATTTAAATCAAAACCTAATTTACTTGAAAATTGTACAACCGTAACCAAGAAAAAACAAATTGTAAATTTTGGTGGAAAGCAAAACGGGGAGTTGGCGTGAAATTATTGGATAGGGACAAGCCAGTACTAATCAGGAGATTTTAGAAAGTTAAGGGTAAATGGAACCGGAAGAGTAGAATTCATAAAAAACTAAGTCCTGTATCTTATTTAGTCCATAACTAGATAATGGTATTATCTGGAAACGTCATATCAATCAACTGCTAGGAATGGCAGACACCAAGAGTATAGATTTAAATGATCAAATGAATTACTCCTAGAGATATACTATATTTGCCAAGTACAGTGACTAGGTAAGAATCATCCTTGAAGCTGGTAGTCCCGACAGTCCTATGAGTCACCCCCATGCGATTATTTTCGCCCAGACCAGGTAGTAGTCTCCGAAAATAGCTGGCACCCCTCCATTCGAGTCGGGAGTGTGACCTTGTCACCCCCCCCGCACCACCGCCTGACCTTGTCTTCCAGCTGAGGTACTACCAAGCTGATCGGTTCACAAACAAAACCACACCTGTCATAACGCGCCGCTATCCGGCTAAGTCAGAGAAAACCCGGTAAGGCCAAACTAAACTTATAATTATTCAAAAATGGAGTTTTTATGATATTTATGGTGAGTATATATCTATTCTGATTTCTATTGTATTCTTATCTTGAATTAATTGATTGAAATGGGGTTTTAAACCCCCCCATATATATTTTTTTTTTTATGAAGGGATAACTAATAATTATTCATTGTTTTGATATTTTAATTAGGTGTGCTATTGTTACGTTATGTACTTGATTTCATTATCCGTATTCATTTCTACTTGTGTGTAAATTGTGTTTTCATGACTTATCATATTTCTTTTATTACTTGTATTCATGTTGTATTATCATTCAACTTTTAGGGGGGAAGAGTTATAGTATATTAATTAAATAAATAATATTATGTGGTGTAACAATACAGTTGGTACCCTGTATGTCAGTACAATAATTTAGTTTTATGTTGTGTCACGTGTGGCAATATGTTTTGCAAGTTGTATGACGTAGAGGGTGAGCTGATTCTAATAAATGGCTCTGGTTGGTCGGCTGGCATCATACCACCTGCACCTGATGCTCGTGTCCAATCCCACGCCTCAGCCCCTGCTACCTTTGTATTGCCCAGTCCTCCCCAGACCATGAAAAGATGCGGTCGGTTCGGCCAGTGCGTTAACTTTCAAACATGTGTTTAATTTTACCAGCCCGGTTACCTCTAGGCTATGATCCGACCACCACCGTAATTTCGAATCACGACATTACACTCTACAGTTCCGTTTAGATAGATAATACTAATAGATCCGAAAGTCAATTATTTACCAGACAAATGTTAATAATTCAATCTCTTCCTCTCAATGGCAATGCAAGAGTGTTAGGAGCACGCCCTTTAACATATTAGGAGAGTCTAGCCAAACTAGCGATAGAATGGTAATTTCTCAAAATGTTACTAATTCTAAATCTCTCACACTTTGAAGCTGTAATATAAGTTTAAAATTTGTGACATAAAGAGGCTTTTTCCCCGAAGATGTTCTCATTGTTAAATGATACTAAAAATCTAGTAACATACTAAGACCTGGCAATCTGATATATTTTTCAGGTACCAACTGAAATTGTTGGAGCTATTCATTAAAATTTTTCAGGAGTAACTTATTATATAATTAAAAATTAAATGCGTAAAAAATACCTTCTGAATGAAACAGGATTTTCCCGCCATTTGCCAACGTTCAGTGAAACAAAGAATCAGTAACACTACGTTTTCGGGATCTGAAATCTGATCTCTCCTTTAGATAGATAACTACCCCTAATTACATAATTATAAAACTAGTTTTAAAATAAACAAATCATACCTGAACGTTGATGCTACACACGCATAAGTCAGAAATCCTAACCACCTCGTTATGTGTCAACTTCACTTACTCTAAAACGCGCACTTAATAAAAATCTCAACACTAACTATTAAAAATGAACTACATAATACAGGTCATAATAGGTCCTGCATTCACAGACTAACCAGCCTACGACTGATTAGAGGCCAGTAGTAAATGGCAATCGTCACGGCAGAAACAAAGATGGTAGAAAAAAAGGGAAAAGTAGTGTGCTGTTTCTATTATTCGATCATGCTAGATGGACTTCTTAAAACTATTCTGTGATTTCCCAATGGTTTATTTCAAATATATAGTTTGTTTAATACTTTCTGTTTTACTGTTATTAATTTTTTTTTAATTAGCATCCAAAGCGGAATAATATCGACTGATGGTTGATCTATAAAATTAATATAAAAAGCCTCGATTATTTTATTTTAAAGAAATTTGATTCCTAAAGTAGTCATAAATTATAGAACAATTTTCTATTTTTCTAAACACGGAAATACAAAATCAATACTATATGTTCAGCACAAGCACTCTGTGGAACCAAATATTCTCTTAAAATGAAATCATGGAGTGGTATATTAATAAAGCAGAAAATATTTTGGTCATGACTTAAATGCACGTTTTCTCCTCAAAAATACAAGCAGGGATTACATTTTATTTTAATTTTTAATAAAAAAGAGTAAATACCTTCACATTACCAAAGCAAATCCTTGTTAACAATGACATAGATTATTTGAACAAGAATAATAAAGTTCAATGAAGAGTTAATTCAGTAGTTTTTAAGTTGTATTAAAAATGGGGGTTATTACTGACTGAACTTAGCGTGATGATAAGTGATGATGTGTTGAACAAGAAACAGGAGAAGAGTTTAGCGAAATTTGTGAAAAGTTGTTGATAGATGTCAAGATAACTTTTGTTACAACTATTTGTGGCAAGAAATTTAAACTATGGAGATATTACGACATTAACTTTTACATTCGGCTTACTCTAAAACATGTAAAATAATTATGTTCCTATTTGAAATACTCGTACCACTCAGTGATTCTGTGGGTTATTAACTGTTGTAAGAATAATCTTTGTATAATTAAAACCATTTGCAGACGTATGTTTTATAATATTGAATGTCAACGAAAAGTGAATATAACACCGCCAACCCATCGCTTGCCAACCCGTCGAATTTTGTTACGTGAAGATTTTAATGTCTGTGGAAATTGGTGTGAACTTAGTTTTGGTATTAATTAAGTTTAAGCGTTATTTTTCGTTACTTTATATTATATTGACGTTTGTATCATTTGAGCTATAAGATTTTATAGTTGCAACATTTACAGAATGCAATGAATTCAATTATAATAGTTAGTTTAGGTTAGTTTACAGACATTTGACGTTATTTTCTAATTTAAACCAGTCACATTTTTATTACATCATTTAGTGATTTTTGATTACGTATTTGCTGTAGCCATCTTCACACTATCCTGCACATTTTGATACTCATATTTATATCCGTATTAATAATTATTTTAGTGTTAATTTAAGTTAGTGTAGACATTATTCGACTTTTGTCTTTATGCGTTAGGTTAGTTCTGTACCTGAAACAAGAGATCAGATTGCAGATATCGAAACGTAGTGTTACTGATATTTTGTTTCACTAAACGATCTAAAATATTCAGAAAAATCTTGTTTCCTTCACAATCCTTCCATCGTCAAAAAAACTTCAAACAAAAGTTGTGTTTTATGAAAAACTTTTATCAAGTAACAAATAATATTTCAGGAGCCGAGAGCATATTTGAATTCTGCCAGTACACCACCTTGTTTTTATTAACAACACCGATAACTGGCAGAATTCAAATATGCTCTCGGCTCCTGAAATATTATTTGTTACTTGATGCGATTACTCTAATAAATCATAACCATATTAAAAAGTCTAAAAAGGCTACATTTTGTTATTTGTAAATGTTTTGGGTCTCGCTCACTACAGATCAAAAAGCTTAAATGCTCTAATAGGTAGAGTTCGGTAGTTAGGATTAGAATGATGTCGTAAATTACTTTATTTATTATAAAATAGTGTTATTGGGTGTTTATATTTTTTTAATAATTCAAGAGCAGTAATAAAATGCGCATTGCTTCTACTTAGAGATAGCACGGAAATATTATAATCATCCAAGTTCACAGAGCAACGTAACGTTCGAATGATCATAAACTTTCCTAGTGGGTGGGGCAAATGATTAAACTTTGTATGTAGAAGTACTAAGTACTGCTTACCGTTGCAATACACTTGAAATATGTTCTGGCGCAGTTATAAAGGATTTTAATGGAAGGGCTCGTATTTATCTAATTATTTACAACTAGTTTCATTATTAATAACAGTTATTAATTTAATTATTAATTTTCGTAGCAGAAAACATGTAATGCCCAACTTAAATAAATCGCTTATAAGGTGAAGAGTCAAGGTATATTATTTAGACATACTGTTTCCTGCAATGGTCATTGTATTTTCAGAAGATTCTTATATATATATATACAGTATAAGTATATAAGTACAGTTTTAAATCATATCCAAAAGAATGTTTTAATATAAATCAAAACATAACACCAAGATAATCACTGTATCAATTGTAGCTAATAATAATGCTAAACCGATTACTCTTTATAAAAAAGTTGTAACAATATTCAAACAAATATGTATTAAGTGTGCCACAACAACTAAATTTGAGTACATATAAGCACTACCCTCCACTTGGTCATTAATATAATGTTATACAACATCCTTATTCCCATCCCTTGTGTATCAAAGATAGCCCTGTACCACTTGGTACAAACCTTTTACTGAACTAGATCTATTATTGGTACCGTATTACTAGTGTTATGCATTTTTTTAAAGCGGTGACATAAATATAATTATTCTTTATTATACTGTGTATGTTAAACGCTTCTATGCTTAGTTGAACGTAGCTGGTAGTAATATCTGATAGGCTATTTCCTTATTAATGTGTTACACAACCTAACATTGACTTAATCCTACACGTAATTAATAGCTCAGTAATCCACTGCTAATATACAACTTACTAACGAACATTTAACAAAACATGTATGGTTTTATGGTTATGGCAACTGTTATTGTGTATAGATACAGCTGCAAATATCACAATTAAATATATGTAATTCGCCAAGGTATGTTGATTGATAAGCTTTAATTATAGAAATTAATTTTTATTAACAGTAAGTTACAGGTTTGTGAACAAGATTTCAAGAAACAAGTATATAAAATTTTATAGATTTTTCTTATTGGGAGTAATTATAGCTATTTATGAAGAAGTGTGTCGATTTGTATTTTGATGTAAATATTATGAAATAATAGCGGGATCATGACAAATTAAAGAGTTTATGAAAATAGTTGCTACTTTTTAAGTTAAAAATCATATTTTTTTAATGTAGAAGGACAGTTGGCTGATATTTTACGATGAAAACTTTTACTATTTCAAAGATAGGAAACAGTCTGGCAATGCCCCTATGAATGCTATAACCAAGGCTAGCTCGTTGTTTAACGTTCAATGGCTATTTGGTAAACAAATCCGAACTTAAACTTCCCTTAATATTTCTTGGAATATTGTTATGTACCTACTTAAATTACTTTAATAATGTAATCACTACATTTAGAAAATACTAAACAATACTTTAGAGCCATTTATTTTTGTGATATCTTATCGTAGCAAGGCTATCTACATTTTGAAACATCCCTGCTATCAGAAGGCCTCTCAAAAATAAAAAGTTTTACCCTTTAGAGGTGTGCTCTAAACTTAATGATTAAGTTAAGAATAACCAATACAAGATCCTTCTTCAACATACTTTTAAAAAATTGACAGAAACTTTAACTAGTTTAATGAAGATTCAGCAAAATATGGTATGTCTATTCAGACAAATTCAGCACCCATTGGTTTTTCATTAAATTAATTTTATCCTGCAATTTACAGCTTTTGCAAGCTAGTGGAATGCAAAAAAACCTATTTCCATTGAACTCACCTAGTCTATAAACTGTCTTAATTTATAAAGGTATAATAGTATTATAAATATTTAATGTATGTGTGTATGAAATTTGCTGTTTCCTAACTAAAAATTAGCAAAAATATTTTAAACGGACGGAATAAATTTTGTAAAATTAAAAGAAAACGTAATATAACCAGTTAAACGTTTTTTTACTTTCAATATAAATGATTGTACTTCGTGTGTGGGGATCTATTGTCCAAAAATGAAGATTTTGCTTTGTGTTCCGTATGCCTTAAAAATGATCACTTTGAGTTTGTAAAAATTATCGTTTAGGAGAGTAAGTGGAACCTGATGTGGCAAAAGAGGAGGAATGCCTGGAAGTGTAAATCATGGCATCTCATGTTAGTCTGCAACATCTAGGGAACATGATTCAATAATATTCTTAACTACTTATGAGCTAGTTGTGTTTGGTTCAAATATCCAAGTTTCACATTCACAGAATTCTTAGATAGCGAACTGGCGTACCAAATCCAATTGTAGTCCAATTGACAAACAGATGAGAGCGTATTGCTTTTTTAAACAAATTTAAAAATCCATCATCGAATTCACAAACTTCTTAGCTTCCGCCTCCCAAAAAAGAGTATTTTAAATTAGCAAGCTTGCTTTTTACAGAATGGTAGCACATTCACCTGGCAAGTGACAGATTCGGATTCGAGTCCCGGCGGAGCATGTACTTTTTGTGATTTCAATGTTTATTGAAATAAAATTCGGCTATTGCCATTTATACAAATTTAATTAATGTATATATTTATATATGAGTGCCTAAAAACAGCACGAACACGTGAATAAACTTGATAAAGCAATTAAACCCTTTGACCGCCAACGTTCCGATTGATCGGACAGTGTAGGTTTATGCCAAAACCGCCAACGTCCGACTGATCGGACAGCCTAGGTTCGTTCTCAAAACCGCCAACGTCCGACCGATCGGACGTTCAGGAAAAAATATTTTTTAAATATACATATGAAATTTAAAAGTTTGTGTCGATACTGTTCGACTTCATTTTGACTAAATAAGATGATATGTGAACAATTTTAATGTTGGCAGTCCTGGAGACCTTGACTCAGCTGTTTGTTTACTTCTCTAACTCGCCGAGCGTGCGCTAGTGTTTACGACTAACCTATTTGCCAAGTTCCCGCCTTTCTCATAGATGCCTACTTGGTTTTTTTGTTTAGTTTTTCTCTGAAGTTAGTGATCTGTATTATTTGTGCAAGATGAGTCGTTCGCCGAGTGAGTGACAACACAATCCACAATATTATTGTTGAGGACGAATTTCTTAGTGATAGTGAAATAAACAATTTGCAAAACAGTTCGTCATCTGAAGTAAGTGAAAGTGAAGCTGATGATACTGACTTGGATCCTAGTTATACTCCTACCCCTAGTACAAGTTGTAATTTTCAAGGAACTTTAGCTAGCAATAGGCCTGTAAATAGGTCAGTAATTTCGTCATCTGAGGATGAAGATCGAAGTGCAGCAACTACAACTACGCCGCGGCCACGTGGCCGGCCCCGCCTTCCTGAAAACATCTCAAGCAGTGAGTCTAATAGCGACGATGATCAGTGGGAAAATATAGAGGAAAACAATGACCCTGGGTATAACCATTCTTTTCAGTTCAATGAAATTCCTGGCTGTAAACATTGTCCTCCTCGAAATTCAGCCCCCATAACTTATTTTGATCTTTATTTCCCTATGACTTTTTTTGAACATATTAGTGACCTACACTAACTTGTATGCTAGAAATTTTATTCAACAAAACCTCCATAAATTAGGAAATCACAGCAGAAGTCGAGCTTGGAGGCCTGTCAGCTTTGTTGAGATAAAAGCTTTCCTAGCTGTTGTAATAAATATGGGTTTTGAATAAAAAGCCTACGATTGAGTCATATTGGAGTACAAAGTCATCCCAGAATTCACCTTGGTTCGGGAAAATGTTTTCTAGAAATAGATTTCGAATCAATTCTGAAATTTTTCCATATGCTAGATACGCGACACTTGCCTTCACCAAAGGAGCCTGGATATGACCCATGTGCTCGATTTGCTCCTATTGTTGATCATGCTAACAATGTATTCAAGCATTACTATGCACCAAATAAACAGCTGTCTATTGACGAAAGTTTAGTGGGCACTAAAAATCACACACAGCTGCTACAGTACCTGCCCAACAAGCACCATCATAAGTGGGGAGTAAAATTGTGGTTGTTATGCGACAGTGTTACTCACTACTGTTTATCTTTTTTTTTGCTACAAGGGTAAAAGAGATACAGAACAAAGCAATGGACGTGTCAAACATGGACTTGGGTATACTGTTGTAATGAAATTGTTAGTAAATGGGAAACTACTTGAACAAAGGGTTTCATGTATTTGTCGACAACTTTTTCACCTCATTTCCGTTGGCCAATGATTTGTACGCAAAACTTACTCATCTGACAGGCACTTTACGAATAAACAGGCAAGGAATACCCCCTACCCTTACACAAAAATTTGGTGTAGGGCAAACTAAATATTGTCGCAAAGGAAAAATGCTTTTGGTTGCTGCCCGATTGAAAAAATCGCAAAAAAAAGCAAGTACTTCTCTTGTCAACTAATGCTGAGGCAAAAAGTGAGTTGAAAAGTAAAAAAACGGGGAAATAAAGTATTTATTACCAGCAAGCCTTCTGTCATTCGTCAGTATAACTCCTATATGGGTGGCGTAGACACGTCAGACCAAATGTTGTATTGTTACCTGGACGAACGACGTACGCTTAAATATTGGCTAAAGGTAACATTCCACATTTTTGGACGGATGATTGTCAACCTATATGTCCTATACAAAAATAACACAGACAATCCGATATCGAGACTAGATTTTACTGTGGCACTAGTCGAAGGACTTGCTGCCGAGTGGCTCGGTGACCAAGCGCCAGTTCAAGCACAACGTGCTGGCAATGAACCTCTTGGACCTATTACCTGGTGGAAAAGAAAGAAATTGCTCTGTGTGTAGTAGGTTGAGCACAGCCCAAGGTGGGCCAAAAGGAAGAAAAGTAGGTACATTTGCAAAAAACTGCAAGAAAAGTGTTTCACCCTTTGTGCTTGCCGAAAAACATACATGCTAAAGGAATGTGAACTGATTGTATATATTTGTAAATATGCTTCTTTACTAATATTTGATAATGTTATTTGTGTATTTTCCTGTGTTCTTTGAAGAAACACTTTTAAATTGACAATTATCAGTACCTATAAAACTTCCATTACTATAACACGTAAGTATTTTTAAGCTTATTTAATATAAGTAGCTCTTGAAATATTAGATTATTTTCAAATGTTAACATTTCAAATTTACTTTTGTAAACACACTAATTTTCTAGATAGAGTTCTAAAAATTTGTGTAAATAGTTAGATATGTAACAAGTGCACAAAATACAAATGTTTGCAATGTATAAAAATATTTTTTTTACCACTGATTTTTTAGTCTAAATTTAATTTTTTAAATAAAAATATTTTTTACTTTAGGCGTTATCACATTATAGAAAACTTTTTTTTATATGTAGTGTTATTTAATCAACACACTATTCGATAGCGTATACAATATGCTAGAAAACAAAAAAAAAATCGTTTCCATTTGCATAAAAAATAAGGATAGCACAGAGCGGAACGTAAAAGGTTGTTAAAACGTCAATTATGCCTTGGCGGTATTGGGTAGTACAGCGGCTGAGACGCCTGGCGGCGACGGGTAAGGCCGCGGTCTCGGGCGCTGGCGTTCAAAGGGTTAAATTATTCATTATATAATATCATAAATAATGTAAACTGTAAATAGTATATTTTTAAAACTTTAAAACAAATTGTTGTAGTAGTATTATGATGTTTAAAGAGTTTTGCATTAAATTATTATGCATTATAGTAGCACATACCCAAAAAAATATAATTCTGTGGCAAAGTCTCAAAGAAACTTTTTACGATCAATGTATACGTTAAAGAAAACGGATAGAATTGAGGTGAATATTGTTCAAATAACCCCATGCACATAGTGTAGTAATGCATGTTTATAAATAACAACATAATTTTTGTTTCATTAAAATGCAAGGAGTAACTTATTGACGCAGTTTAATTTGGTCCATATATATCAAATATTAACAAAAGAATGAATACCCACCAGGAATCACTTCTGCCTGGTTTATACCTTCTAGTTTATACTACCAATAAGCACAGCAAAAACCGACGTGTAACTTTAAATCTGGGTAAACTTATGGATGTCCAGGAGCGGCATATCACTAACAGCAAATGTAGAGATTTTATGGAGTGCAAGGTTACTCAATAGGTATAGTCTACTGCGGGAGTGGGGTTCGTTTCACAGTATCAGAAGTTATTGTTAGCCGCAATAAGGGTGGGCCACCCCCGGCCTACTTTGATTGGCGAAGTTGGTTCAGAGCTGGCCTCCCTTTCTTCTAGGGGACATGACTAATATTAGTGCCCTAATTCTTCTTTAGGTATCTCGATATGAGCCGGCACCTACCCCTAAACTAACCCATCCCGAATATCTTGTCACTCCGAAAGTAGCATTAAGGTTGTTATAGGACGAAGAGCAATTTATAAGCTTCTTGTCCTAAGAGAACAAAAAAAAGAATGAAATAAACATTCGCTTTAAAATACTGGAACTCAATTTTTTAAATAATAATACATCATGGTAAAAATTAAATATTACCCAAAATTAAGTTTATTTTGAAATGAAGTTGCAAAAGATTATTACAGACAATGGCAATATATTTAACTGAAACCAGTAACTCTTAATATAAAACTCTATAACTGTTTTTCTGAGTTTGCCCATCGACTATATAACATGTTTGTATGCGGGAACACGCACACACACACACACACACACACACACACACACACACACACACACACCACACACACACATCACACACACACACACACACACACACACACACAACACAATATACCTACACATATACAAGTATAAAATTAAGTATTTTACTGTTTATTTTATTAAGACTCAAAATATAAGGACATAGTGTACATATACACCGCTTGTTAATATTTGTAAAATTTATTTTTTTAATATATACATTTCTTCCGCACGCACTTCTTTGTAGTGCATGGAGCTAGTCATAATTTTAAATGCTTTTGTTTCAATAACCAAAGTGTAAATTTATATAAAATGTTTAATTTTTTTATCATTCTACAATTTAGGATTCTTTGTCAACACTTCATCCTGCAGTATTGAAAAACATTTTTTACAATTTTAATGTTACACAATTGCATAAATTTTAACGCTAAGTAATTGCGTTGATGAACGCTTCAAAACGGTTATCGTCTAGGAAATTTCAGTATTTTAGTCCAGGTGTATGTTTTTATATGCAGTTTGGCTGGTAACTAACTCAATTCTATAGCATTTGGCAACACTTTCTAGATCAGTAAAAATAATAATGTCGTATTTAACAGATTATTTATGTTTTGGCTATTGCCACTAATTATCAAAACTAACTATTACCACTTATTTTAGTGTGACCATTATTTATTTTCCACATAATTCTTTCAATTATTCATAAAATACATTTTTAGCCTAAATTTCAAACACAAGGCGTCCAAGTAAGTTACAAAAGATTTAAAATATTACATTCGTATAAAATATGTCCATGGCATTTCTTTAATGCAAATGGGAAATTAAATCAATGGAATTTTACTTGGATTTAAACTATCCATTAAGGAGCGTTTGTATCTTAAAAGGAAACTTAGTGCCTAATATGTAACAGATTAGGTCAATTTAGTGATATTTTACTGACTATAAAATATATATCTTCTATCATTTGCATTTACTTGGTAATTTCATATTACACCTACTTCAACTACATGGGCATTATACTAGATTGTACAGAATACTAAATATCTAGTTTTAATAGTGTAATACGTGTAACTTTGTGTCCACGAATGAATACTGATCATCTAAATTTATAGCCTACAATGATACGTAAAGTTACGTCTTTTATAGTGGCTCACAGCATCTTTCCTTTTATATTTGCCTTAAGCAAAGGGTTAACCTTGCTACTGAGATCAGCCCTAGCGAGATTTACTTCGCCCTCATTATCCATTGTGGATGTGGAACGACTGATCAATTACTGTAGCTTCAAAGCAAATGATCTCTGATGGTTACAGGTAATTTACATGAGAGTTAAGGTTACACGAATTTCATTCTATAAAAGCCATTATTACATATACATTACCTATTAAAATACACTCACTGCTATTATTTTACAAGTATTATTAACATAATTGAATTTCATATATAAATATCACAAAATACAAAAATAAGTTGGAACATAATGTTACAGATAAACTAAAAAGACCTACACAGATTTAATGTAACAACTACGAGTACATATATGTTTACTACTTCGATTCCTCACCATCAACATGTAGCCACTATTCTACCAGTCTTTACTCAGTCCTTACCACAATTAATTACGATACATAATGATATACTTTTAATTCGATATTTTCTAATATAATTAAAAACATTAAGTCAGTATATATATATATATATATATTGGTATATATATATTTATATTATATATATATATTGGTATGTATATATATACTATATATATATATATATATATATATATATATATATATATATATATATATATATATATATATATATATATATATATATATATACCAATGCTGTCCTATTCAACGGGAAAAGTCAGTTAAGTTATTGGTATTAAAGTAAATGAACATCACTGCACCTTATTCTTTCTCATCGCTCCGAGTAATGATGAAATTTTCAATTGGATTTTTATTCTTAATTGACTACTGAGGAAAGCAAAACAGGAAATAAATATAAAGTTATATTACAAGTTAAGTCTACTGGCTTTTCATATCTACATAACAATATGTTTTAATTTTAAAATATGTAAGTAACACAATACATTTGCCTTTTATACAGATCTTATAGAACTAATTATAAGTTCAACAACGTATTTAATTTTCCATATTAATAGATAGTTCATTTTTCATTAGAAAATGAATAATGATAAGGGTACCAGCATCCATTAATGGCTGTACTCAATTGCAATTCCTTCGTAAGCATAAATTTACGTATAACCTAAAGTTTACATACTACAATCACACATAAATAGTCGTAAGTGCTCTAAGTCTATCCGTATTTTAAATAAAATTATTTGAGGTTCACTCTTTTTATTTTAAGCAATATGGTTGTATTTTGGTAAAACTATATTATTTCTTAACAATTTTGCCAGTAAAAAGTTATTTTTATATTTTAAAGCTTTTAATATTCATATTTTTATAAAAAAAATTTAATAAAGATTTATGTTTTCTTTGCAGTAGTATTTTAATATAAAAATGCATAATGTAATTTATTCCGGTTATAGGTAGTAATTGTATACCTATTTTTTTCTACACCAATAAAAGGCAAAATCCATAATTCTAAACTCTCTGAAAATATGAAGTAGTATACGAACAGTAATATATAATATTATGTTCTATGGCTGTTATAACCATTCTATAACAATATTACAGCCGAGATATGATATTTAGGTCAGAAAATATATATGTATGTAAGCGTTGTGCTATTCAGACACAATACCAACCTTTATTTCTAGAAACCATACAAGTACAAGTACTATACATTATACCTTTAACAATTTACTTAAATTCTAGCCCCTAAATTATAAAAAGGTTCTGTATTGATAGTCGGTTTGTTATTTAATTTTGGCTAGTAAATATTTTGTTTAATCTGTTGTATGATCTTTATTTCGACCTGGGAGAATCTTTTCTTACCAAAAACAACTCAGAAAGATATGAACTTTCCTTAATTAAGATAACCATGTTACATTATTTTTCTATTTTTCTTTAAATTCGCTATTTTACGAAAATTTGTCGTATACACATACAGTTACTGGTATTCTAAGACAGACAAAGTCTTCATAAATGTCACACTTATATAGCAAAATATGGACACGTATTAGTTCTAATCTAATTAGGGCTATTCAGTTTTCATGCGATATAGGTATATTATCGTATGATGGTAACTCTATAATTACAGACATTACATCACTAGAGTTATTTAAAGTGCGTTCCATGGCTAAACACAACACTGAAATGGGTCGCTACATAATCCAAGTCGAACTACAGTAGAATATCAGAGAAAAGTTTTAAAACATTGTCCATATTTAAAGTAGGTGTAAGGAGTAAATCATAGTGTATAATACTGTATGCTCTTAAAATACATCATTTTGGTACAAAAGTTTGCAGAAACCTTATTACAGGCATACAGCACATTAGTTGCAGTACGTTAGCATACATAAATATATTATAAGATGAATAATGTGTTAATACAATTTAACATAATTTAAACAGAAAATTATAAAGATATGTAAAATGAAATAACAAATATGAAAAATGATTATATTAAAATTTCATTACAGAACCATTTTTTATTTCTTTACATGTTTTTTTAACCAGTTACGATATCATTAATCTATAATAAATATTATCCCAATTTGATTTACTAAGTGTATTCTTTATATTTTAAAACTAGTTTTGAATTGTAAGTGTTTAATTTTAAGTCTCAAACTCTATGAATCATAGATATTGAACCAAACATAATAATATGTATTAAAATAAAAGTAGGATCTTTTTAAATTGTATTTAATATATCTCACGACCATATTGGGCGAGAAATTATGCAACTATATGGGATCCCGCAAATCATTACACTAAGCTTCAGGAACAGTCCTTTAATCCCTTCTTAATTAAATCCCACAGGGCGTCATTCATACTACTATCCAATGGCTGTTCACGTGGAAATATTTCGGTCTCTTACTTCACAGCTCTTTCTATTACTTGTAGGCTTAAAGTATAAAATATAAAAATGCATAAGAGTACAGCACACAAGACAGTATTTTTAACATAAACTACGTACAATTTTCAATAAGTTACTCACAGTCTCCAAGTACAATAAGGGTCGTCTCCAAGTCCGGCATTATTTACTCATAGGATGGTTAAGTTTTATAGCCAGTCCAAAGCAATAAAACATTTCAATACGGCTGTTAGTTACATTTTGGTAAAATCCTTTTTTCGGTATAATGTAACCTAACATTTTCTTAACGTCTTCAAGTAATATTTATATATCATTCATTTTTTTATAACAAGAGTTATACACCCACGACATTAAACCTTAAGTTTCAATGTGGTGGGTGTTATTATATATAATTATAAGTTTGATTCATTTTAAATGTGTGTGTGTGTGTGTGTTTACAGAGTTTACAGAGTATACAAAAATCTTTATTTCCAAAACTTACATAAATTTACAGAGTCAGGTGCTTGGAAGCACGTGTGACTAATTTTTACAATATAATGCAATACATTAAGACAAAATATACATGAAGTTGGCAACTCAATGTTTTTTTTTCTTATTTTTTATTTTTTTTTTTTTACACCATGGTGCACAAATACTATACTCTTACTATCAGTCCATAACATATACTTAATTTACAATCCAGATTTTAACAAGAACCTTCTCACAAAAACGAGGTAAAAAATTGAAAAGCATAAACATATTAAGTTTTAACAAATAAATAAACATATAAATAATCAAAATGCTAAATATCAATTTTCAATTTTTCAATTTTTTTGCCAGAAACACCTTATATCTGCATGAACAAACCCAAAAACAGTAAGATCAACAAACAATATTCAAAATATCAACAAGCGTAAATTTATACATAGATTTAACAAACAAATAATTATCAAAAACAGCAATAGAGTATTATAAATTTCAAAATATCAACAAGCATAAATATATAAAAGATAACAAATAACAAACAATATATAATAAACAGTAAATATATAACAGTAAACATATAACAATAAATATCTAACAATAAATATACAACAGTATATGTGCAACAATAAAATAAATTATAATATATAAATAAATAAAGACTTTCAATAAAAACTATAATTTTCTTCACCGTTTACAACATACCCCCTTACTTTCATTTTAAATTTTGGTTTGGTTTCAAAATTAGATAATTACCCATATTTAATATGCATTTGTTGATCTTAGGACCCATATAGCTGAACTGTTTTCATGCAATTTCTTTGGAATAACAAGGAACTTTTATAGAAATTATATGCGATAGTCTTGTATTGATGTTATATCTTTTTATTTCCTATCTATTGATATTCTTGTGCATATGAATCGCCGAACACATTATATAGAGCTTACTTAAAGTTAAAATATTGTTATCTTTAAATACGTGTGATACTGTTTCAAATTTCTTCAAACTAAAAACATTCCTAATAGCATATCGCTGGGCCAAAAACAATTGGATTTAAAACAGTAGCAGCAGTGCTGCCCCCATAATGAATTATGCCATATCTTAAGACACCCTCAAACCACGAAAAATACAGCTTTAATCGGTAATTTATATCAAGGAATTCTCTCATGTAGAATAGTGCATAATTTATCTCTCTTAATTTTTGTACTAAGTGATTACTGTAAACATCCCATTTTAACATCCTATCTATGATCAATCCTAAATACTTTATGTCACTCACAATTTCAATAGGTTCACACAAACATTCATATAAACAGAGATGCTTATGGCAATAGAATTTAAAATCTACCTGCAAATATTTGCATGTCCTATCTCTTTCTGAGTAAAATATGCATTTTGTTTTACTAATATTAATTAACAGCCTGTGGTCTACAAGCCATTTTGATATTACACTCAAATCGTCTGATATTGATATCATTAACCTATTTTTATTATACGATGAATACACCAGAGCTGTATCATCAGCATATGCAAATATCTGAGAATTTAGTCTTAATTTCAATAATTCATTGATATATATAATAAACAGGAGGGGTCCAAGAACACCTCCCTGTGCCACTCCATATTGCAACTGTAAAGTTCCGCTTATGTGATCCTCAATTTTAACTGCTTGTTTTCGGTGTTTAAAATGACCATATCCAGGATAATGCATTATTTCTAATTCCATAACTAATCATCTGCTTAAGCAAAATGTCAATATCCACCAAATCAAACGCTCTCTGAAAATCAAGGTAAATTGCAGCAGTAAACTTGTTTTTATCCAACAACTCAGCAATATGTTGAATAATGACTTTCTAAGGCGATATCAGTACCCCTTTTAGGTAAAAACCCAAACTGATTATCAGCTATTATAGAATTTCTTAAAAAATATTCTAATAACTGACACTTGATGACGGACTCAAAGATTTTAGCTATTGTGTTAAATCAAAGATATGGGACGATACGATGACAACTCATGTGGGCTTTCAGACTTAAAAATAGGTACAACGATTGCAACCTTAAAAGCATCGGGGAACACACCCTGCATTAACGATTGCGAAAATATATGAAACAATACAGGAACAAAAATATTTAATTTTTTCTTTATAGTCATTATACTAATCCCATCTATTCCACAGCTTTTTTTTCATTTGTGTTATTATTTGTTGGATGCAATTTTCTGATACCCAGAAGTTTTCTAAATTACAATTTAACTGCGGGAAATATAGTTCATTTAACAGATCACAACCAAAAGATTCTTCCCTTAACTTAGATGTAATATTTACAAATATTCATTAACATTCTCAGCAATGGCAATCTCATTGCTTTTTACCTCTGTCAAAACCCCATTGCAAAGAACTTTATTTATTTTACTTGTTTTCTGACGCATAATACTTTTAAAAATTATTCAATATTTTTTTGTATCTTCATTGCTTTGCTCTACCAATGAGGAATAATATTTAAATTTAGCCTGCTTTATTTGATTACAAACCTTTCTAGACAAATTATTATAGCGAGTCTTATGAAACATATTACTTCTATCTCTGGCGTATAATTTAAATAAATATTTTTTTCTATTTACTAATTGCACTAATTCATCAGTTATCCATGGATTTCGCCTTCTATTATTGCTATTTAATCTTTTTTAATCTACAAGATGCATCATAACATAAATAATAAACATTGTAAAAACGTTTAACACTTTCATTTACATCATTACATTCATAAACATGAGACCAATCAGCAGCAGAAAGCCTAGTTTGAAGTTTACTATAATCTACTACTTTACAAAAATTACATTTTGGATATTTATTTATATTAGGTAAATTATTATTAATACATAATATGTTTGCGTAGTGATCAGTAATACCTGTCTGAATTACTTTACAATCAAAACTTAATACCTTTGTATTTCGAACCAATACATGATCCAAACATGAAACAGAATTATTTTCTATTCTAGTAGGCGACTGGACATAATTTATATAACCATAAGAAGACAATAAATCAATATACTTGGGACCGGAACCTACATTTTTAAGAGTAAATATGTTTAAATTGCCAATTATTAAAGTTGGGTCATGTGTAATTTTTAATATGTCTTCAAATTAATCCTTAAATTTCGAAAATATAAATTTACATGATCTATAAATACCATATATGGATAAATCCAGCTTAGTGCTATTTCCTAATGTAACAGTGAGTATGACATTAATGATATCAGCTGTTTGAAGAGAGATAAGTCTATGCGAGTAGTCAAGGTCGGAGTCTACGTAGACAATCACTCCTCCAGACTGGTTTTCAACTCTGGGTTTGCAGCAACAAGTCGAAACCCGGTATCTGGAACTTGTACTCTTCACCAGCCTTATTAATGCACACTTCACTTCAAATTATAATTTTGAATTAGATTTTTAATGTTTGCAAAAATATCAAAGTCTCATCAAAATGATTACGAACACTACGTATGTTTTAAGTGAAATATATGTATGTCCAAACCATTTTAAGCAGTCATTGAAAATACACAAATGTCTGTATGGTCCGTTTTTTACAATTTGAAAAACGAGTTACCTAACACTTTTTTCTTTTAACAATTTTTCCACGTCTTCTTCACAGGTCACAACTACAGCTTTACGAGTATTGTCCAATCTAGCAAATACTTCACCTTCCCTGAACCAGACATATTGATAACCAATGTCTCTAAGTTTTTTAGTTTTGTACAATAAGTCCTTGTTATAGGCAGTAATTTGTTGGCCTATAAACACCTTAACTTGCGGCACATTCCTTACAAAAGCAGTAGACTTCAGATGCTCTCTATTTACCTTCGCCTTAGCCAAAACAGTGTTTCTTTTTTGCCTATTAACAAATTGAACAACAATTGGTTTTATGCCTGATTTGTTTCTTTGTAGGAACTCTATGACACGCCGGGATATCCTTATTAAAATCTAAAGGCTCTTGAATAATTTCAGCTACCTTATTCAAGATCTCAGGCATTTTTTCTGTCTCCAATTCTGGCACACCATCAATTTGAATATTACAATTCGTATTGTATTGGTCTAAATGTTCAAGTCTCTGCTTTAGAAAACGGACTTCTTTAGAAAGGGCTGCATTTTGTTTTACAATTTCAGCATGAGAATCATCTACAGTCTTTAATTTGTGCAGAAAGGTTTTAAACATTTTCTTCATATGCATCACTTTTGTTAGAAAAAAGTCCAAGGATTGTTTGAAAAATGTTTATCTCATTTGATACCTCCTTAGCATGAATGGCCAATTTTTCCTTAATAGTACTTGCCATTTTAGTCAAATATTCCTCATGTAGCTTAGTGATAAGATTAGAATCAACGGTGTTACCTGACCCAGTTGATCCTGGCTTTACCTGGCAGTCTTTACATTTCCATTCACTTCTTTTTTTCTGGCCCCAACGTTTCCAGTTATACTCAGTGATGTTAGCACATTCTAAATGAAATATACACTTATTCACAGAGCAAACACAACACTCATCCTAACTAGGAACAGGATCTTCACATGCAGAACAGATATTCATTTTGAGGTTAGCTCAGGAGCAAGCAGACAACACAGGTGTGCACTTCAAGGCAGACGCGCGCCAACTGTGTGTGTGTGTGTGTGTGTGTGTGTGTGTGTGTGTGTGTGTGTGTGTGTGTGTGTGTGTGTGTGTGTGTGTGTGTGTGTGTGTGTGTAAACATAATCATTGCTATATATTGAGTGTCATTTTGCAAAGAAAGAAAGATGCTTTTAGTAATTTTTGACTGCTAAGTTTGAGGATTTTAAGGCTTGTAAATGTTTAAAAGTATTACTATAATATTAACAATCCAACATTTGAGAGTTATTGTCTTACCAGTGTTAATCAAACTAAACATGTAAAGTAATAAGGAATCTTCAGTTTGAAATTTTAAAAGACGATGTCATGAAAAATCTAACTATCTTCTGATTTAGCGAGACCATAACTTTCATTGCTATTATGTTTACTCGTACGACCATGTAAAAAACGGTAACAGTTTTGTATTTTCCATAAAAACTTAGTAATATTTCGTGTTCAAATTTTGAAAATAAACGGGTTGGCATTATAGGTACTAAAAGATTATTAAAGCTTTTAAGGTTTTCTTTAACTAAATAATTTGACCATTTAAATGTATTACTATTTTCTATAAATTTAAAAGTGAAACATTGAACAATTTTAAGTTTTAAGCAACGATGGAAGTGTAGTACGGTTCTTAAAAATAAAATTATCATTTCTGTTCATATAGCTTTCCTTAAAACGAGGTACTGACAGGTTTGCTATATTTTTTCCTATAATAGTAAGCTATTAATAGATTTTTTAAAGCTATCAAAAGTTAGAATTTATACTTCGTTAATGTGTAGGGATGATAAAGTTCGTATATCAACGTTACATATTTATGTTTTTTAGTATTGTTCTTTTCCGTGTTGGACATAATGACATTATTCTAACGTGACTCGTATTGTTTTTTTCTAGAATTCATTCGTATTGCAGTATTTATTACGTTCTTAATGTTTCAGTATTTCATCTAAACACAGTAAGATTAAATTAAAAAGTAAAAGTATTTCTTTGCTGTAGGAGTACTAATCTAACTTATACTTTTTTATATTCTTAACTATATCACATAATTTCCATCTTACTGAAACCAAGTTAATAGGAGCGACTTTAAGCATATTGCCTGAAATGGAAGTGACGTAATTGTAGCTTAACAAAATGGAATGGTTATACGTATTAAATTTGGCTTCACAAATAGATAATGTACATATTTTAATTGTTCAAATTTAAGAATTCATTTTAATTTTATACAATTTGGAAACATGTGATAACTTTTACCAAATACTTTTCAGGTTTGTTAAATTTAATGTTAATTTAATTTAACATTAATTAATTAATTAATTTTATTGTTAATTTTAACACAAGTGAAACCGTTATTATGTGACAAAGCATTTACTTTTTAACCACAACTAGTCAGTTCTAGTGTAATTTAAAGACAAGTCTCGTTTTGTATAGACTACTTTAGGCGTAACGGATCGTTCTCCAAGCTTAATACAATCTAACCTGGTGAAGCTTCCACTATAGCACGCAGCATATACAATAAAGCATTATGCATTTCTCTAAAGTATTACACAGTATTCTAGATACTCTGTCTCAAGTCCTTACAGTTAGGTTTAATAGGTAACTTTTCAGTTTTTAAAAACTCCACAGCATCGCACCTTATACATTACAGCATCATGCTGTTATGTGCAACTTTCACACAATGTTCTGTGACACTCCTTAAACAACTAAAAACCTAAAACAATCCACCCTGGTGAATTTCCCAGCATCGCACCTTATACATTACAGCATCATGCTGTTATGTGCAATTATCACAAAGTGTTCTGTGACACTCCTTAAACAACTAAAAACCTAAGACAATCCACCCTGGTGAATCTCCCAGCATCGCACCTTATACACTACTGCATCATGCCGTTATGTGCAATTATCACAAAGTGTTCTGTGACACTCCTTAAAAATCTAAAAACCTAAGACAATCCACCCTGGTGAAACTCCCAGCATCGCACCTTATACACTACTGCATCATGCCGTTATGTGCAACTATCACACAATGTTCTGTGACACTCCTTAAACAACTAAAAAAAACCTAAGACAATCCACCCTGGTGAATCTCCCAGCATCGCACCTTATACATTACAGCATCATTCTGTTATATGCAATTATCACACAATGTTCTGTGACACTCCTTAAACAACTCCAAACCTAAGACATTCCACCCTGGTGAATCTCCCAGCATCGCTCATTATACACTACTGCATCATGCTGTTATGTGCAACTTTCACACAATGTTCTGTGACACTCCTTAAACAACTAAAAACCTAAGACAATCCATCCCTGGTGAATTTCCCAGCATCGCACCTTATACATTACAGCATCATGCTGTTATGTGCAATTATCACAAAGTGTTCTGTGACACTCCTTAAACAACTCCAAACCTAAGACAATCTATCCTGGTGAATCTCCCAGCATCGCACCTTATACACTACTGCATCATGCCGTTATGTGCAACTATCACACAGTGTTCTGTAAAACTCCTTAAACAACTCCAAACCTAAGACAATCCATCCTGGTGAATCTCCCAGCATCGCACCTTATACACTACTGCATCATGCTGTTATGTGCAAACTATCACACAGTGTTCTGTGACACTTCTTAAACAACTAAAAACCTAAGACAATCCACCCTGGTGAATCTCCCAGCATCGCACCTTTATACACTACTGCATCATTCTGTTATGTGCAACTATCACACAGTGTTCTGTCACACTCCTTAAACAAATATACCAAATACTTTTCAGGTTTGTTAAATTTAATGTTATTTAATTTAACGTTTAATTAATTAATTAATTTAATGTTAATTTTAACACAAGTGAAAACCGTTATTATGTGACAAAGCATTTACTTTTTAACCACAACTAGTCAGTTCTAGTGTAATTTAAAGACAAGTTCGTTTTGTATAGACTACTTTAGGCGTAACGGATCGTTCTCCAAGCTTAATACTATCTAACCTGGTGAAGCTTCCACTATTGCACGCAGCAGGCAGCATATACAATAAAGCATTATGCATTTCTCTAAAGTATTACACAGTATTCTAGAAACTCTGTCTCCTCAAGTCCTTACAGTTAGGTTTAATAGGTAACTTTTCAGTTTTTTAAAAACTCCACAGCATCGCACCTTATACTTTACAGCATCATTTCTGTTATAATGCAACTATCACACAATCGTTCTGTAACACTCCTTAAACAACTCAAAACTCTAAGACATCCAACCCTGGTGAATCTCCCAGCATCGCACCTTATACATTACAGCATCAATGCTGTTATGTGAAATTATCACAAAGTGTTCTGTGGGACACTCCTTAAACAATCTAAAAAACCTAAGACAATCCACCCTTGGTGCAATCTCCCAGCATCGCACCTTATACACTCATTGCTCATCATGCCGTTATGTGCAATTATCACAAAGTGTTCTGTGACACTCCTTAAACCATCTAAAAACCTAGACAATCCACCCTGGTGAATCTCCTCAGCATCGCACCTTATACATTACAGCATCCATTCTGTTATGTGCAATTATCACAAAGTGTTCTGTGACACTCCTTTAAACCAACTGAAAAACTAAGACAATCCACCCTGGTGAATCTCCCAGCATCGCCACCTTATACACTACAGCATCATGCCGTTATGTGCAATTATCACACAAAAGGTGTTCTGTGACACTCACTCTTAAGAAACTAAAAAACTTAAGACAATCCACCCTGGTGGAATCTCCCAGCATCGCAACCCTTATACCACTTACTGCATCATGCCGTTATGTGCATATTATCACACAAAGTGTTCTGTGACACTCCTTAAAACAAACTAAAAAACCTAAGGACAATCCACCCTGGTGAATCTCCCAGCATCGCACCTTATTACACTAGATTAACAGCATCATGCTGTTATGGTGTCAACTAATCACCCAATGGTTCTGTGACACTCCTTAAACAACTAAAAACCTTAAGACAATCCACCCTGGTGGAAATTCTCCCAGCATCGCACCTTATACACTACCTTAACATTCATGCTGTTATAGTGTACAACTTCTCATCACAATGTGTTCTGTGACACTCCTTAAACTTCTTCTAAAACCTAAGACAATCCACCTGGTGAATCTCCCAGCATCGCACCTTATACATTACAGCATCATGCTGTTATGTGCAATTATCACAACAGTGTTCTGTGGACACTCCTTAAACATATACTAAAAACCTAAGACAATCCACCTGGTGAATCTCCCAGCATCGCACCTTATACACTACTGCATCATGCTGTTTATGTGCAAACTATCACACAGTTAGTTCTGTGACACACTCCTTAAACAATAAATTTTAAAAATCATCTCTTGATCACGTTTCTGACATCTTACAATAAACAAGCAATCCACCTGGAATCCCACATCACCTTAACT
>NW_025783382.1:0-30696 GCF_021130785.1 Homalodisca vitripennis | reverse complement strand
ACTGGATTTTTTCGTAGATCACATAATTTGCTAATTTGATGGGTCAATCAGATTTGAGCTACAACCTACCCGTTCGGTTCGGGCCCGCTAACGGGCTCGAAACTTTATTTTAAGCGAAAAAAATCTCTGGAATGTCAAATGTTCGAGCGTTTTGTCGCTTAAACCAGGAAGATAGAGCAAAAAGTCACTGGACCTTTTTTGTAGTTCATTTCATTCCTGATTATGAATTTTTTTCGTCAGATCCGAGCTAGCTCCAACGGTTCGCCCGCTATCGGGCTTACAAAAAAGGCCTGCAGGAGTGAAAAATGCATGAATTTTCTCGAATTTTTTTTAGGGTTTAGAAGTAAAAAAGTCCGGTTTTCCAGACTTTTCCTCCGGTCATATTGTGAAAGGTACCTGCATGCCAAATTTCAAGTTTTAGCACTTCTAGAACTATGTTAGAATTTGTATATATCTGTCAGTCAGTGAGTGAGTGAGTGAGTCGTTTCACATGCGGCTGTATATAATATAGGACTAGTGTTTAATAAGTCCATTAAATTTAAAACTGTTCAAAATTTTTTTTCCCAATTTTGCATTTTTTTGATTTGGAAAGCAATACGTTGGATTCAATTCATATGAATAATATTACTAATTATTCCACGCATAAACGCAAAAGAGGTTTAGAATGACTGTGTGTTTTCAATATAAATAAACGTTTAAAAATTTTGTAATTCCATTATGTGCCTATAATAATATAAGTTTACTTACATATACTAATGAGTTTGACCAGTTAATTATGGTAGGCTTAAAAAATATTCCTAGTAAATAACAGTTATTATTAGAGCAAATTTATTTCCAATCTTTCCACTTCATATGCTAATAACCAAAACTGCTACAATTAATGTTTTAAATTTAAATTTTTCACTAAAAACAATAATTAGACGTATGAAGTGAATCATCCTCTCGTCATTGCAATAATTTACTACATGATAAAAAAACCCTAACATAAAATGTAAATATGCAAATATTCATTGAATTACTTATTTACAGATATAAAACACACGTTCAGTGAAATTAAGTTTGATAGATTTTTATATATCAACAGAATGAAACCGGATGATCCATATTTCTCTGGACATAGATCACATCATATCACAAGTATCACAATAATAACACGTGATGTGTCTTAGATCCAAACAATCAAAACTATATCACATTATTACTCAGATCAAGATAAACACACCCACAAACACACCTTATTGCATGGAAATGTTGAGTTTCTCATCCTACTCTCTAACTGTATTGATTTTAAAAAAAATTATATCTTTTGAAACGCAAATATGGGAAATCCTACCAAAGTTAGGGTGAAATGTTTATAGTAACAAAGCAAATTACTATAAAAAATATATTAATAATATCTTTAAAACTCATCTAAGAAATAGTGTATATTTTAAACTCTTTAAATTGTAATATTTAAAATAAAATCAACTTGAATGGAAATAGGGCTTTCAACCTACCAACACCAGAATTATTTACTTGGAATAATAAATAACTTTTAAATTATAGCAGATATACTCTGAACAAGACACCGCCCACTTTCAAGTTCTACAGCTAACAGCTAACAATGAAAAATATTTAATTTAACACAGATCAAGAATATCTTGTGCTTATAGTGCTCAGATCTGAGAGAGATCTTATTTAAAGCGATGACGCACAGTAAAATGCGTTGTAAGTCAATTTTGTTTAAACTAAATTAATGAAATCCAACAGGTGTACTTAAAGAAAATTCATAAACACAATTAATGTCCTTATAAACAATACCCTTAATAAATCTATCTAAAAATTAAAAACAATAAAACATTATATTTGTATAAATGTTTAGCAAAATGTTTACTTTGCAAAATATTTAAATACAGTTTTAATATACTCCATTTGAGTTTTAAAACATGAATATCATCTTTCTTTTTTTTTTGGTTTATAAGGGGCAAAAAACGCTGCGGTTATCGTCGCCCTAACATGATATCATCATATTTGTATAGCATTATATATGTGTAAATATTAGACCTAAATTTAGTATAAATTACTTAATAAAGTTTTTAAACATATAAATTGTTGCATAAAAAAACACATGCAGACAGAAAAATAGGAAACTATATCCCGGCGGAGCATGGATCTTTTGTGATTCAATGTTTATTGAAAATAAAAAAGGCTATTGCCATTTACATAAAAAATTTATTTAAAGTAAATAACAGTCGTTTGGTGTGTATTTGGTCTTCCGATCATATTTTAGTTTTGGTCATTTTTTACACATATGTGACAGATTTAGCGAAATACAAAATAATTGAATCGTAAAAATTAAAGGGCTCTGTGGTTAATGGTAGTAATTCGCCTGGCAATTGAGAGATCCGGGTTTCGAGTCCCGGTGGTGAAATTACTTTTTATGATTCAATGTTTATTGAAATTATAAATATAAAATCTAAATCCAGAGAATTACTTATCACGATAACTCCAGATCTAGTTAAACGAATGTACACGAAACCTTGTACACATGTTCTCTCACCTCTTAGGTGGTCGCTAACAAACGGAATTTACGAGTACAATGTTATAGCTCAATTGAGAAATTCTCAAAATACCGTGAAGTTTTTAACAACACGTTTTATCGCATTTAAAGTTATTAAACCAATTTAAACTTTCATTAGAGTTCCACAATTTGTCCTATTGATACGCTCAAGGGGGTTTTCATAAATGTCATAACCGATTGTAAAAATTCGCCTACAAATCGATATACTGTTTATAATAATTTTTTATCATCAATGCAAAGACTACATAAACAGACAATTTACACGTAAATTTGTAAAGCGTCTGTCTCACATGTCAGGTGTTCGCTAGATTTGGAATTTTCACAGATTAACCATACACATCCATGAAATAACGTTAATTGTTACAACACTTAAAATGTCAATAGAGACCGACATGAGTCCTTATAGATACCATTTATATTTTGAAAACCGTTATAGAACAAATAACATTTGTTTTATAATAGTTACATATTAATTCATGACAACATCTTTGTAAATATTAGGTGCTAACTCATAAACCTTGGAACGTTTAAGCATCCGATTATAAAAAGGACCTTTGAGAAAGTCTTTTTAATAATCTGAAAAAAGGTTCTTTTGAGAAAGTGTAATTATGAAAATGCTGCGCAGTTACGATACGCTGGACATTTTTTCGATACATGTAGCTGATTACTATATTTTAAATATCTTACTTATTTTCTATTCGTTACTTGACACGTATACTTTATTACTTTCCCGATGAAGGCCCTGCTCAGATTTATCTGCAGTAGTCAGAATGAGACCAACACTTTTTTAATAGGTCTAATAAAGTTAAGTTATTTTACAAACCTTGTTACCCACTCTTCTCTCTCTTTTATTCCTTTCTTTATTTTTTACTTTGCACCGTTTATTTTGTTGTATAATTTATCTCTCATAATTAAATTGTCTTTACAATGTAAGAAGGAATACTGTTTAAAAACTGAAGTTCAAATGTTAATTACTATTATTGGTTCTTATTTTCCAAACTTTCTTTTGCCATATAACTTAATATAATTTGCAGTTCATATATTTTTTATTATTAGTTTTATAACTTTTATAAGACCACAAGCGACCCAAAAAAATACAAAATCACATACTCGTTTAGACTAAATCATCGTTTCATAGTTCTGATACTTCATTGGAACAACAAAAAACTGGTGTTCTCACCTTGAAGGAGAATACATGCTAAAATGTATTCCTCACGCGTTTACAGCTTCTACTAATACCCAATAAATTGAATACAAAATTCTTTTTTTTTAGATAAATACACTTTTAGCAAGTGGAATTATCTCTAAGGACACTACCAAATTTAGGGTGTGAGAAACCTCAACAATAAATGTGTCTTATATTTTTTCCTCAGTAAAAACAAGGTGTTTTTAACATAAACTTTTTGCAGCTATGGTAACGTACATTTCAGGATAATTTATTTATAGTTAATAACGTTCTATGTAAAAAAAACGTGTTGGAACTACAACCCGTTTTACTTGGCTACTATATGTTTGCTTGAGTGGGCTTTAGGACAGTATAATTGTTAAATATAACACTTTTAATACTTATGGATGAATTACAGGCTTGTTTGAGTGACGTGGATATGAAGTTGAATATCAGATCGTTTTACAAGTCTTACATTGTATTAGAACAGTGTGTGATTTTCACTCCCTAGCCAGAAACAAACGTAATGCTCACCGAAGGCAGGTTATGCCAGCTCGGAGACAAATTTACTAGCTAAGGGAAGCATGTCCCAGAGCTGTAACGGGATTATAGTGAAATACTGATTCAATCTTGTACCACCATCATGTGTATGCAATTACCACTAACTTTGGTAAAATCAGATACAGTGTTAACTGAAAGATGATAGACAATCAATAAGTTTCTTTCTTGCATGTACTTATTGCTATTTATTATTTTTAGCCTAGAGATTATAAAGGTAAAAAATCACCAAATGACGGGCAGAATTCCATACAGAGTGTTATACATTTAGTTTTAGAACATTTTAAAATAGTCCCCGTTTTTCCCCTTTGACCCCTTTCCCCCTAACACCTCTTTTAGTACCATTTTGAAAACATAACAAAAAACTAACAAAAAACTGCAAAACTACTTGTTAAAGTGTAAGGAGATTATGCTTTTAATTGGAAAATTAGTTGTTAGTTTACACAAAGCGTTTTTTGTGGGCATATTAAATCCACTAATTCTAAATATTAGTAATTTACAGTTAGAATTCAGGAATATTGCTATATAGAGTTTTAATAAAGTGTATTAAATGAAAGATATTCGAATAGACTTTACAGAAAAATGTTTTTTATGTTTAAAAAACTAATTTCGTTAAGTAAATTTACACACAAACGGCCATAATTCAGTAAATAGCGATTGTTTACCGAACTCTTTTATATTACAACTAATTATATTATTATTTTATCATAATATATCAAGTAAATAAAAAAATCTCATTGTAACCAACATATGCCCATAGCAACCTTACAACGTACATACTACAAATCAGATTAAATATACTGTCGGATATATACGCCTGTTATAGAATAATTCATTGTTATAATGAGTTGCCAACTATGGTTTCGGGAGGAATGTGCTCACTACAAAAGTACTTTCTCATTATCCCCTTCTATAGCCCCACCGTGCTGTGAAGTAGCTGACCGCTAGCCGTCCTACACTATTGACTGGTAGCTTGGGATAATGAGTCTACTCAGCGTAAGTAAATGGTAACGGTATATTTACCTTACTGTATTGCCTAATAAAAATTAAAACAACGAAGCAGTCAGTACTTTATAAAGTGAAAGTTTTTCGCATTTCATAGACGATATCCTTAGACATAAAGCTGATTTTACCATAACCTTGTTTTGGAGTCTCAACCTTCTTCTCAATGAAAATTAAGGTTAAAGTAGAGGTTTCGTGATTTTACAAAAATCATCTTACAAAAAATTTTAAAAATATTAAGAAATATGTTATAACAACAAATAAATTGGGTCTAAAGCAATCGATATAGTATTGTTGCAAAATTGTGTGTACCTTGGACCTAACATATTGTAGCTTATTATAGTCCACTAAGTTTTAATAATCGATTTTCTTAAAACAGATTTTGTTTATTTCCATAATCATGAAAACAGTCGTATAATAATGTCATTTTAATACAAGATGAAGAAACGATATTGTTTCGAAAAGATTCAGACTTCACTCCATAATAATTCCTTATTTTACTACGATAATAAAAAAAAACCACGAATTAAAAACCAACTGGATTACAAACCGTGTAAGAGCCTATTTGTTCGGATGGGCATTATAATAGGAGGCCTTTGAGTAGCAAGGATTAAAAAATTTAGGCCGCCAGGGCTAGTTCAGGTTTTAACTCTAGAATTTAATTATTATTGTGTAGTAATACAATATGTAAAGTGTTGTTTAGTCAGTATAATATGTACGAAAATTCCAAAAGTCTGTTGTGTCAAAATTAACTACTTTAAATACGAATATTGTCACGACACAAATATCGCCCTAAAAGCCGGTATAGTAAACACAGAATAATTTATCAGCAAGTACATGTCAATAAAAACACAATAAAATCTCTTCTTTAGGAAGTCCTCACACGTTCGTAGTCTTTAGAGCATAGAGGCGAGCAAAAAAACCTGATCTCGGATTAAAAATTTAAAGCAATAAATACACACACGTAATATCTACAGCTTGCAAACTAGCAAGGAGGTTTTTAAACCTAGCAAATAGCAGACGACAAGTCCAGCTATAGTCGAGAATAGAAAAAAAGGCTGGGCACAGCTACTGCTATTTTAATATTTTATAACCCATTTTGCTAACCCCCAACTGACAAAATGTTTATGTTGATAAACATAACTAATAATTGTTTTGTAATTATTTTTCTATTACACCTAAATAATAGTGTAAAAAAACATAATTTAAGCGAACGACATGTATTTAACTGTTTTCCCGATTTTGATACGATCTCCATATTAAATCATAGTATTGGAAATACCTTAACACTACCTATTGAGGTCATAAAAGCATAAAAAAGCTGAGCAATAACAACGACACGAGGAATCAGAGTCCTAAACCTTTAATCAAAACATGTTTTGTATACGAATGTGCATAACAGACTGCAATTAGGTTCTTGGTTAGATATTGTCTCAAGAAGGGTCTGAAGAAGAATAAAAAAGATAATCTACTAAATATCCGGTGATAATTGAAGTTAGTTTACTCAAATGTGTCAATTTAAATTTATTAAACTTTTCTAGAGTAACTAGAGATTTCAATGATATATCATATTATTTCATTATTTAATGTAAACCTCATAGTGTAACCTTATAAATAAATGTACCCTTCAACTATATTGTATGATTATAGCTACTGGTGTTCTAATAAAAATGCCATGTTTAAGTTGTAACTTTATGCTACGGAATATAAAGGCATTATGAAATAGAGCAGTGCTGTGGTTTACAATCGCAGCACTCCTCTTGGTTTCTGCCAGGCAGTTTTCCATAACACTCTTTTACTTGCTCACATTATAAAACTGTGTTACACTCCAGTGCCAATGTCCAGATTTAATATAAGGTGTTTAAATAACAAGCTCATACAGATAAGACATAATAAAAAAGGAAAACGTCATGAGAAATCCACCAGGAAATTCGACATTACCATCTACGCGCCCAATAACACAATTAAATGTTTCAATATAAACCATAAATTTCTCAGAAAGTACAGAATTATAAGCTTTTGATACTTAAGTGCTTCAATAAGTATGGACAAACAAAACAATACTTGGAAGTTTGACAGGACATATCCAGCCTCAGCGCCTGGCTTTATGTCATTCAGTTTTTCAAAAGAAAACATCAATATCTATAGAATGACCATTTAAATACCAAAGCTCAGCAGAGCAAACGAGTTTTTCTACGAATAACTGAGCTATGGTGGGGAGGGTTGATTTAATGCGAACGCTAGCTACTGGGTAACAAAAGTAAGCTCTTTTGTAGCTTAGGTGCCTCTGATATCGAATAAATAAATAAACCATTAAAATGGGTAGAAAACGTCCTTCATCACCAGACATATATGGGACGCCCATTTTCCAGGAGTCAATGAGTATTATTGTCAGATTTGTGGTCAGACTAAGCGGTATATGAAATTGAGCTTAACTCAATATTCGCATCGACGACTCGTTTATATGAGAATGACCTCTTCAAAACCAGTAATATTTAGGTTTTTATAAATGTATTTATGGATTTTTTCTATTTCTTTTAAATTTATTTCTTTATGGTACCTTTTAATTCATCATCATTTTTCAGTTAATTGCTATTAACTTACTGCAGCTCTTAGGAATAATAGACTATATAAAATTGTATGCCTATTAATATTTATTCATAGCATTAACACTCTTTTGTCTTTTTAATAACTAAAATAATGTACTTCCTATTATTCTAATGTAACAACTGGGGTATCTCCTTACCCAATAATCTAGCCTTTAAAATAGTGAAGCCTTTGCAATTATAAAATAGTTTTATAATTTTGCTTTAGTTATGAACCTGAGGAAATGTTTTAAAATAAACATTAGTTTATTTTTAAAATGTACAAATAAAAATGTTTCCCACAAACTTTGAAGAGTAGGAAGAAGAGGGCGTAAAGATTACCAGTTAAAACACCAACTTTTGCACCACAAAAATTTGCCGCACACAATCAACCCAACAGCTAAGAAGTGTTTTATATTCACCTCACACTCAGCGCGACGTTTCTTATTCCAATAAGTGAGCCATGTCTGAAAAACAACTGCTGGCTACAAAACATGGTTTTACCTGCCAACAGTTGAATATCAGCTTTCGACAAAAAAATATGCAGCCCTTAACTATTATTTTGCTGTTTTAGATGTATTATATATTTTATTACAAGTATATATGCCTTTTGAATAGTTTTTTAAATAATATATTAATACTCTATGGAGAAGAATTTTCGTGGGTATTTAGTTTTAATATTTCGATATGAAATTCTCTGAGTTGCACATTAATCACAGTATAGCTAGGAGGCAAAACTGGACCGTCACTATCCCTCCTAGTAAGATAGTAATCACAGCAGTGCGACTCGCCGCTTTGGGTTTCTAAACCTTCCATGTTCACAGAGGTAAGCTGAGAACTTGGTAATATATCCCTTGACAATCATTATCCCGTTCATTAGTCTAGTACTAATATATTTCTCATTTTGTAGATCGAGACAGGCATTGCCCGGCTCTCATATGTAGTCCACATAGTCTGCGTGAGACATGTAACTAAGGATCCTGTCGCTTAGTATCGCTAGTAACTGTGATGCACAGAAAACCACAGGAATCCGCCTCCAGGCCAAAGTTCTCCAGGTGAAATGTATTCTTCAACAGTTGTAAATTGAAGCGCTCAGAGACGCCTTCAACGTTCCACAAAACGTTCTTCAGGGGAAACGTCCCAGTCGCCTAATCTGACATCCTCCTCTCCTCCTCCTCCTACTCCTACTCCTCCTCCTCCCTCCTACAGCTACTTCGTATCTCGGGATTTTGATTCACTCAAGAGTTCCACCAGAAGACAGCAACCCATTTGTGTAACCAACCCCGAGATCTAAACTGATAGACGTAAATTACATCAATATACGCATTATTCTAAAGACAGAGTGTTACCCCTTATAATAAGTCTATTTACAAACAAACTATAGATATAACTCTTACATTATTAATTAACTCCCTATAACTACTAAATTTAATCTGTAATGATATGTTTTAGGTAGCTTTAGTTACATCGATATTCCCTAGCAATGGTTTCTTCTATTTCAAATTCACTACCGGCAATTAATGTTTGTCCCCCTTGAGGTACAATTGCATTTGAAGAATGTCGTTATATTGGAGTAATACTTCGTTATTAATGGTAAGAAATTCAACACTATACGTTTTGAGCACGGGAAAATACTTTACATGATCTCACACACGAGATAAATATTGTAAAGGGAAGATGTCCTTGAATTTAGATGTGACCAATTATTATTATTGCCGTTTTAGTCTCATAGATTAACAACTACTTGTTAAGTCCTATTCATACCAGTAGGAAAAGGTTTATCCAATAAGCTACTGTAGATTTTTTATATTTATATTATTTTGAGTGGATTGAGTGAAAGCAAAATTGAAAATTACTTCTTAACTCCATGAAAAAAACGTGTTTTTTTTAAACGGACTTGGTAAGTCTTATTTCAGTTCTGAAGGGATATCTATCTAATACTAACATTCGTGCCTTCCAATAAGTAGTAACGCCTAGTTTGGAAATAATTAAACCCATATATATCTGAACAAATTTACGGACATGGAATTTATGTCACAATCATTAATAACTGCAATGAGGAGATCAAAAAACTACCAAATTTAATGCACTACGAAAAATACTCACCTTACCATAAAGCCATTCTTAAAAAAAACTTTGTGAATCACATTCCAAGAACTATCTCATCGTGAAAAACTTACATTTTCAAATTGTACAATCGTTGTAGGGAATAATGTTTCTACTCTTCTATTTACTATTAACATTCATAAATTGAAAGAACTACTCTCAAAAATTCAAACCATTAAGTATAACCGTTGTTAACAATATAAATATATCTGGTATTTGTATGTAAGTTAAGCAATATTTCTAGAATTTCACTTGTGGTGGAGTAGATTTAAGGCAATCAGTCAAGGCGAACAGTTTAGTCTTAAGACATCCATCAATCTTGCAACCAACAAATAGATCTCGTAACTGATAGCAAGAGGGATAGGACTTTGGCTTGATTGATAGTACCTGTGTGTACCTGATGTAATTTTGTCACATATTATTAGGGGTAATTAATGAAACGCAGACAAACTTATGGTGAAGATATATGTTATAAAATAGTAAAATATTTCCGCTATTTATTATTTTGGGTTCATGAACTGACCACATCAAAGAGCAGTCTGCTTATGATCTTATTGTTTTTACACATGAGTAAACTTATTTCTTAATTTTTGTTTTTCTTAAGCAAGTATTTAATAAATTTACTACTAAATTCTTTATCATCTACCAGTTTTGAATGACATGTATAATGTATGAATGACACCTAAGTTTTGACACAGCCTAGGTTTAAATTAAACGTATCATACCAGAGTGTTTGTGACAGAATTAGTAAAGAAATCACGAAAACCACGTTGTGTGTCTACTCCATGCACACTTAGTAGAAAAATGCATACAAAAAACATTAATTATAAAACAACAAAGTAAATCTGCAAAACTACAGGAAAACTGACGAGAGGCCGATATTAAATGCCAATCGTTCACGCAGAAAAAAAATGCCGGCCAAAAAGGACGTACCGCGAGTTCGTTTATATATTTTTTAAAATTATTGATTCTTTCTAGATACACTTTCTCAATTGTATACTGTGCATTTGATTATTGCAAAGCTCTACGATTTTTTACACGCTATCTCCTTTTTAGTTAAGATTTTCAGAATTGACGGTCAGTGAATTGATAATAAAAATAGAAAACAAACCAAACAATCGAATTTTTAAACATTTTTTAGTGTCACCTGAACTGTGGTAAAATAGGCTTCTTACTGTTTACCTTCAAAGTCACATAGCTAGCAGAGGTAACTAGAAATTATGGAGTTCTTCTACTGTATGCGGAATTGAAATTGTCCTAAATACCAGTTTAATTAACTAGAGAATCTTAGACGTTTAAAATACTTCAAAGGAAAGCTACTTTTTACTAGCAGCTCTATCTTTCTTAGGCTTTTAACGCTCATAAAACAAACACACACACACACACACCTATATATATATACTCACATACACACACAAAGAGAAGCCCTGAAACATTTACAATGTACGATATAGAATTTATGTTGATACACATATGTAATTTTGCCCTGCAAGTAAAATAAGGCTGTGAATAATACATATATGCTTAAAATATGTTTTTTAAAGGAACAAATATTTTATCAATAAGCTTTCAAATCTATAATTTAAAATGAAATGCTGTTTCATTGGGACAAAACTTGAGGACGGCTAGACCGATTTGTAATTTTTGTTGTTGCTATAATTTTTTGTGAAAAACCCAAAATTAGTATTAATCAAAGCAGTTCCTTTAAAAACTCGAATGTATTGTAGAGGCTGAGTAAAACTTCGGTCATTGAGTAACAGAAAGTTGGGTTGAAAAGTAATCACCGGCGCACATTGACTGTTCCTGAAAATTGACCCTCGACCGGTGCAATTTCTATATAATTAGGGAAGGGACTCTGACCATCGGCGTACATTTTCAATTCCTTATTTACCTTGCAATCACGTGGTATTTTAGTCATTGTATTAATATCATATTAAACCCATAATATGATAATATTATCGGCCATGATATACTACTCAAATGTAATCATAATATGTTATTTATAAAGTATTCCATGAAATAAAAGCATTTTCTGCCAAATTATATTAATTAATCTTTTTCTCTGCCTCAAAATTAATCGAAAAATATACTAATGAATTAGGGAAACTCTTCAATAATTAAAAGCTACAGTGAGTATGTTTTTAAGATTGCTATAGGATTGAATATAATTGGCAATATGCAAATTAATGAATGAAGTTTGATATGAAACTGATGTGTTGACTACTAGAGCATACGATAGAAGGGTTAAGTAGAGCTATATAATAGGTAAAAAATTCAAATTTATTAATAATCATTTACCTGAGGCTACAAGAAAAACAGTCAGAAATCACTGTCTCCAAGTACTGCGTTAAATTGAAAGATTAACACTGAAAACTCAAGTACATTGTCGAGCTACCTATTCACCACCTCTTGCTTCATTACTGAACACAATCGTCTGAGCCCTCCTTCCATCCGTTACAAAATTACTGTCCAGTCGAGTTTGTCAAGGGAAAATTCTTTTGTTGTTTACTGTAAACAAGGGAAAATTGGAACGTTGAGTTCAGCTCCATTTTCAATTTTAGCTTTGGTCAGCGTCTGAAATGTGGATGAGGCCAGACTAGACTCCTGTAATTTGGAGTCCACACAATAGTACCTGTTGAGGCAATTATAAAACCTCCACAAATAGATTACACTTGACTTTGTACTCTAGTTCTCTTTCATGTAAAAACGATAGAATAGATTTTAATAAACTTTAAAGTCGCCGACATGTTTTGGATCTCCTCAGACAGATGCTGACTCTAGATTCTATTAGTCCAGTTTGTGACTGCGTCAGTTTTCAAACTCTGTATTAAGCAGAAATAAAAAAAAAATAAACTAAACTCAACATGCTTAGTTTACACTCATTTCAAACAATACTAATGAAGACAACTCTAATCTGATGTATTGAGAACTAAACACCGTTGAAATTTCACGTCTACAAATGGGGAGGTCGATTACTGACTTGGAGATCTCAAGCTTATGAGGTTTTTCGTGTGATCAGAGAACATATGAATGGAGATACTGTTTTGAAAAAATCAATAATTTACAATCTATTTCTCAAATTGTACAAGACAATTATGACTACTCTCTTAAGTCTATAAGTCGGTACTCACCATTTACACTTTACAATATTTAATTTAAAACGCTAGTGCACATGCATAGGTAGTTTACTAAATGAATATTTTTTAAATATCGTTTATCCATATATTTGGTTTGAAACAGGAACAGTTCTCCACAAAAACAACGAAGATTTCATATTAATTTGGAATGTTAAATATTTTAAATTTTATATAATACAGTATAGAAATACATGTTATAGGCAGAGTATCTGTATGTGTTAAAAAACGTGTATGTTGTAAATTTAAAATAGTAGCCAATTGCTACTATTGCAGAATGTATATAAAATTGCTACATAGAATTTAACTTTATTGTTCATTATAGACGAATTAGTAGTGTTTTTTGATATGTTCGTGTAAAATGAGATATTTTAATCTGTATATATTGAAAAGTTTTATATTTTTTTTTAAATTTTAAAAAGTATCATATAGAATATTGAAATACTGACAGAAACAAGAATTATCCGGCCAAACACACAAAATACGTTTTTGTTTTTATTTTGTAGTAATTCCTAACGTGGCATACTAATAACTCGATATATGTGATACCGTGACAGAAAGAAATATATTGCAATATTATCATGAATCAAAATTTTAATATAAAAGTTTTTATTAATTAAATACAAAAATGAAAATTAAAGAAGGGATATACAAGAGCTAGTGATATATATATACATGTATAAAATGCTGTAAAGATTGAGGGTTCTTAAGTCTAAATTAAGAATATGAACGCCGAGGCGGATATCCCCTATAAAGATCGAATGCTTGGACACTCTCATTATATTTCATCATTGAATTGCTTTATTGAAAACTGAGAGATTTATTCAGTGATGCGTCACGGAAATAGCTCCATTCAGTTCAGTTCCCAGTATATTTACTCAGTGAAAAGGAGGTAAAAGGTTAAACCTTGGCTCTCATTTGAAGAATAGTAACAAAATACGTCGTCCAATTCTGATTTGAAAAGCTTTTCTAGTGTATTATTACAGATCACAAATAAAATTGCCTTTTAAACACAACAGTAAGGCAATATCTAGGTAAAATAATTTCTTATTGAGTCATTTATTATACATGTACTGTATTAACAATAATTGGTATTTACAAAAATAAATATCTACGTTATTAAAAGATTAATGAGGTATCTAAAAATGTTTATTGTATACACATATTTGGTATTAATAGCAATCTCTGATAATCTTAATGTGCCTTTTAAATAGGACAGGCTATGGTACTCTTTTCAATTATGTATTTTCAATTCACTCACTAACTTATTATCAGCTCAAACTATTCATGTTTTTTACACTCATCCGAAATTAATATGCATTTTTTAATTTGTTTATTACAACAAACAGTAATCAACTGTAATGTTATATAATTGTCTATGTATGTTTATTTTGATGTGTGTACGCGTATGTTATTCAATCACGTGAAAACTACTGGTCGTTCTACGTGGACATTCTTAGGGTCCCTGGTAGGTTTTAATGATTTTTTTATTTTTCTTTATTTGTTTATAAACGCCAAACAGCCAATTTATACAGATATACAGTAACAAGTTTCAAGACCTACACATCACAACCTCTAGATCCAACTATTAAAATGAACAAAGACCTTAAGTCACTGAATGAGTGTAGCAATTGAAATATATAACAGTAAAAATGCGTGGCACAATTGACTATACAAGATAACTGAGTGAAATGTTTATAAAGAGATACAAGAACATTTCAGTAGACTACTAACAATAATTATAAATATAAATTATACTTCCAAAATAGATTAACAAGATTTTAACATATAAAATCTCTAATGTTATAACAAAAGTAAATCTTCAGAATTGATAACAATAACAAAGACATAGTAACAATATATAACAAAGGAGAAAATATAAACTATATCAGGAAAAACATGATGATATATATAAAGCTAAAATAAGCTATAAAAACCTTAAACCACAACCTTTTTCTATATACACCAACGGATTAACAGATACTAACACTTCACAGGACTGGACACTCCCTACATCAACGTCTAGTACTAACACATATATTAGACACTGATGGATAGAATGTTAAAATTCTATTTCATAATTCTATCATAAAAAATCATAAAATCCCAATTCGGATTTGAGGAATGCTTTCATATAATAGATCACACTCAGAGGCCACTAGATTCCCTAGCCGGAAAAGTCTTGGAAAGGGGACTGATGATGTCGAAGTAAGCGAGGTGATACTCAGGAGATCACGAGACTCCTAAAGTCGATTTCAGCCAGGAGGTCAGGGCACTGAAACTATTCCATTGACAATTTCAGGAGGAGGACAACTTCGGCCACATCACGACGAGGACCGAGAGTAAGAAGATTTAGCTCACTCTGGACAAGAACCGGAACCTCCAGGTAAATTGTAGCCAAGACGGGTACCAACCAAGCAAACGAATCGTCGTTGTAGTTCCTCTAGTCTCATCTTCGCACCAGCTGTGTAAGGGGGACCACACAGGACTGGCATATTCCACAAGCTCCCTCACAAAAGAACAGTACAGGAAACAAAAAGCATCCGGACTATTAATGCCTCTGGGGGGGAATCCTGAAACAAAACCTAACATATCCTGTTACCTTCATCGTTTGCAAATGTGATCCAAGTGCACAGAAAACCCCAAGATACTTTGAAATTATACACCCAAGTCTTTTACATGTTGGGTTCTAGAGAATTGGGAATTTAGAAATCAAATATGATGTAACGAAGGGAGACTTATTTCTGTGATAGGTGATGACTGAGCACTCGCATAAGTAGTTTGTTTTGCAAGTTAATAATCGTTGGGTACGTCTTAATTAGGTAACAATGATAAATAGTTTTCGTAATTACTCCAAGAGTGGAATGAATCAAGTTGATATTTGTCCATCCTATTATTATACAATGGTACATGTTGGTACACCCAGTAGCACATTTTATTACACCTAATACCTTAATCTATTTAAAATTAATAGTGATAATCATGAAGAAAAAATAGTTTTTTTCTAGACATTTGCCATCGCTCAATTATTAAACAAATCAGTAACACTACGTTTTTGAGTTCTGCAACCTGATCTCTTCTTCAAGTGAATAACTAACCTAACACGTAATTACAAACTAGTTCAAAATAAACAAATCATAGCGTAGGTCAGGAATCACAACCATCATGTTATGCGTCAATCTCACTAACTATAAAACATGCACTTAATAAAAAACTAAACACAAAACTAATTATTAAAAACTGAACTACAGAATGCAGGTCTTACTACAATAGGTCTTACTTCGTCAACCAAACACCTACAATTTACCAGAGGCCAATAGCAAGTGGCATAACGTCAAGGGAGAAACAAAATGGCGGCAAAAGAGGAAGAGGCAGTATTGGGCACTTTTTTATTATTAGTTCAAAACTAGATGAAATTTTTCAAACCATATTGTGACTCCGCATTGGGTTTATTACAAATATTTAACCTGTTTGATTCTTTTGGTTGTCTTTTTTTAGTTCATTTTTTCCGAATAGGCAACCAAAGCGGCCTAATCGCGACTGATGTGATGGTTGACTGATTGGCCAATTTTCCAATGTAATGTATGTTGCCTCCATTAAATTCCTTTTAAGAAATGAGGTTCCCTATGTTTATGTTGGCTTCATCCCAATTCATATAAATGGTCTTCGGACCTACAATGGTGTAAAAACCTTAACTTTTCTGCAAGACCATTTTCTTGTGTTTTTCTGTGTTCCTTTAATGGTCTTTTTGTCTCGCCTGTATAGTTCCTATTGTAAACAAAATTTTTATAATGTAGCCACAGATTTTGGAATCCTGTGTGGCATTTTTGTTTTGTGTTACGAGGCTTTGAATAAATTTATTTTGTGTTTTAATCGCGGTCCTAATGTTGAAACTCTATACCTAACTCTTCTAATTTTGTCCTTTAAAGTTTATTTTAAAACACTCAGTACCTCACTTCTCTACACCTAATATCTTAATATCTCAAATTTAAATAGTCCTATGTCAAATTCAAATTTCAAATTCAAATTCTTTATTCAGCATGTAGACAGAGTTAAACAATGTATATGCCAAGTCAACAAATCATAACAAAATATAATAATGTCTCTCAATAAAATAATTTTACTTTTTCAAGTTTACACTATCTTATCAGCTTAAAAAGTCCTTAACAGAATAGTAAGCCTTCTCGATCAACAACCATTTCAATTTTTTTCTAAAAAACTGTGTAATCTTGGGACTAATCTTAAGCTTAATGGAAGACTGGTTAAAAAGAATTACTGCTGAATATTTTAAATGATTTTCAAAAAATGAGGTGGAGTGTGGCGGGATATTCATAATGCATCTGGGTTTACTTCTTGTTCCATACATGTGAGTCGGAAAAAATCTATTAAAAAGGTGAAAGTTTTTATGAAGAAATGATAAGGTTTTCCAGAATATAAATGGAAGGAAAAGTTAAAAGTTTGTTGGAGGAAAAAAGGTTAGCACATGGGGTTCTGGATGGGACATGATAAATTATTCTTAAAGCTTTCTTTTGAAGCCTAAACACAGACTTAGTTTTGGTGCTTTCAGAACCCCAAATGGAAACCCCGTAAGATATGAATGGATAGATGATGCCATAATAAGTAGCAGTAAGAATTTCATGTTGATGCGAAACGAGCCAGATTTCTGAGCACAAAAATACCCTGACTCAGCTTCCTACATACATGCTCTATGTGGAGATGGAAAGACAAATTGCAGTCAATAATAAGGCCAAGAAATTTTAACGGAGCATTCTGAGAAAACAGCTTCATCACCCAAATGAATACTGAGCAAACTTTTGCCTTGAATGGCTGTTAATTGAAAATTCAATTGAGTGTAGTTTTTGAGACATTTACCTGAAGACTGTTTTGCTCAAGCCAATTAACAAGTGCATTCCCTTCTAAGAATGTGTCGAGTTCCAGGTGATCTCTGGAGGAATTAGAAAACGTTAGTGACGTGTCATCTGCAATACAGGCACAAGTTTGGCACAGTTAAGCCCTTACAAAGATCGTTGATAAAGATTAAAAAAAGGACAGGGCCCAAAATTGAACCTTGGGGCACGCCCTTGCTGATAGTTCCTTTCGTGGAAAAACTATTGCAGATGTTATTTGACGCATCAATAGAACTCACCTTAACAAAACTGTGCCCTTTTGACCAGATATGATTGAAACCACTGAAGTGCGACACCTCTAATCCCCATGATAGACAATTTAATTTAGAAGAAGAACGTGATCAACTAAATCAAAGGCTTTAGTTAAATCAAAAAATAAAGCCACTAGACCGGTTACCCGAGTCAATAGTATCAACAATGTTCTGCACGACACAGAACATTGCGTCAACAGTAACTTTTCCCTTGGGTGAACCCATATTGATGTTGAAACATCAGCTTGTTGTGTTGTAGGAAACTCCAAAGCCTTTTTAATACTATTTTCTCTATAACTTTAGAGAAGGTTGAAACTACAGAAATCGGCCCTGTAATTTGAACAGTCCAGATTGCAGCCTTTCTTGTACAAAGGGGTGACCATCAGCGAGTTTTCAAACAGTCAGGAAATATACCCATTGAAAGATGAATGATTAATCAATTCACTGAGTGGCTCTGCCAGCTCTAAGACTACGTTTTTTCAACAAAGCAGATGATATTCCATCTGAACCCGCGGAATTCTTTGATTTTAGGCTGCGAACTGACTCAGCAATTTCCATAGGATTAGTAGGCGACAAGAAAAACGAATTCAGAGGACATGTGCTCAAGGCAGAAGAGCTAATATTAGGCGGAACCTTGTTGGACTTATCACCCACATTAAGAAAATAATCATTGAAAATATTACACACTTCTGAGGGATCATTACAACAACCTCTCCTAAATTATTCCTGATTTCTGGTTTTTGGTACTTTTTAAAGTCATGTGAACCTCGACTCTGATTAACGATCCCCCAAAGTGTTTTGGTTTTATTAGATGACATTCTGAGCCCGCTTAGGCCCACACTATCAGACTTGAGTTTCAGAATAAGCTTACGATACAACTTCCTTGAGGCCAAGATATCTTTGCCTAAGGGGGTGGGACAGAAGGCAAATCTTTCGATTCCAAGTAAGGAGGATCTTAACTGTTCCCTAACCCTTATTGCCTCACCATCTAGCTTAATCCTACACTTGTCCCTACTCTCTGAAGGGGACCTTTCTCTTGACCAAGGGGAAACAAACGCCGAAATAATAGTCAATGTGACTCAAGAAACAGCTCAAACTTTGCATTTAAGTCAGTCAATGAATACAAATCAGCCCAGTTTTCCTTATTCAAGTAATATTTGAAGAGACTAATGTTTTCCTCTGAGAAAACACGGTTGTAAGCGGAAAAGAGCTGGGGATGACTTTGAAGATGATTGAGAGCCAACAATTGCAGCCTGTGCATGATGGTCACTTAAGTATGACACTATAACAGAGCTCGAAAAACAGGGTTTCAGGTATATCTGTGTATATATGATCAATCAGGGTCCTAGACTTCTTAAACTCTCGTGTATACGAACGAATGGTTTGGCGAAGACCAAAGGACAGCATATCGTTTAATATAGTTTTGGAGTCGTTTGGAAGAACCCGCTAAAATCAATATTGAAATCGCCCAGGACAATTGTATTTGCACTCCCTTTCATAACCTGTGAAAGACAATCATAAATATTTTTTTGTAGAAGACCTCCTTGCAATTAAGGGGGGTCTATATACCCCAACTATATAAAGTTTTTCCACTGCCTAGCTCAACAGAAATGGCCACCAATTCACAGAAACCTTCAACGCAGTAGTTAGAGGACATCAATAAGGGAAAAGGAAGCATCTGGTTTAATGAAGAGAGCGAGACTCCACCCTTTTCCATTCCGGATCTACAGAACGAACTTGCCATCACATAACCATCCAATTGCAAAATGCCGAATTGGTTAACGTGATGCTCACTAATACACACCACCATTGGATTTTCTTCCCTGAATGAAAAGCTGGAGAGTTTCATAATTAGAATTTAAACCCCGTATATTCTGATGAAGGACCTTCAGGGAGCTATTATGAAATCCGTTGCGTACATCACCTGGACTGAAGTCCAAGGCAGAAGCAACGGGGAAAAAGTCACGTAGTGCTAAGATGGGGGATTGGGATGAGGCGTTGAATCGTTTTCCCGACGTGAGAGTCAGGAGTATCTGGTTCGGGTTCAGGTGTATAAGGTTTAGTTTCAGGAGCAGTAGGAGTATCAGGTTCAGGTGTACCTGGTTCAAAGGATTGTGTTTTCGTCCTTATGAGCATTTATCTTACAAAGAATCTGATGCATTATGAAACCCAGTAGAAAAATTGCCCTCCTTATTCAGATGTCTACCATCCCTTGCAAGGTTGACGCAGTCTTAAAGCAAAAGTTTAAATCAACATACTGTACTCCAAAGTTGAAACACATCAACTCTATCTGCTCATTCAACATGCACAGAGTACCATACTTCAAATCACGCCTTATTGGAATACAATTTAAAAATTACCTTAGAAGTAGGGAACTTAGTTTTTAATAGTATACAAAAGATCTGCCATAGAATCTAGAATTAAACGTTTGCCACACCCCCCGTTATAAACCAGATCCACCATTATAGCACAAGGGTACATCATTAGTGCCAACATTTAAAATAAATAACCTTAGGCTTTTCATTTAGATAAGACATAAGTTTTTGCTTTATTGTACGTATTCTGGCTCCAGGATTCATATCAATTGTAGCACCTGAGTCGGAACACTGCTTGCCCGAGTATCTCAATAACGAATCACCAATAATCAAACATGATTTTAAAGGTAACTCATTACAACTTAGGTTTTCATTACATGAAATATCATTAACAGTCAAGGGGCTATCGCTAACATTACTTTTATTTGCATGTATGTTTTTCTCTTTTGGCTGATTTCGATCTGTTACAGAGACAGAGGAATGAGATATCACTGAGAGCTCCTTAGCTGGCTTAGAAGTCCCCGCATACACCAGGGTCGTGTTTAACTCTGTACAGTCGTCAACATCAATATCACTCAGGACAGCATATTTATTCCCGCACTCGATTGACACTTCTTGCTGAGGAAGTTTTGTTTGTTTAGATCGTTTACGCTTTGAATTTGATTTTACAAGTTTCCACTTGTCACCTTTACATCTAACAAGTTTTACAGTGTCAACTTTACAGCTAGTAGTATGAGTATTGTTATCTAACTGAGGGGGGGATGATTGCGACTGGTTGTGAGAAGGAGTGCTCGAAGGTATGACAGAGTTGAGGGCAGGTGATGGACAGTCAGGTAAAGTTACAACATTACAATAGAACCAATCAGTGAATTCTTCCTTACGTCCTAGGAGAACAATAGTAATTAACAATGAATTTTGCATTGACCAATTACATTGAGACCACATTCAAAATCATTCGCCTGTTTGTTGACATTTGATCTCTACTAGACTAGATTGAGGTACATTTAAATTTCTTAAAATGTTTACTGCTGAGCTCAAATTTACAACCCAAAACAGAGTCAATGTGGAAAGCCTTACATACACCTCGATCAATAAATAAAAGGGACCAGTGTGTTCCAGAGTCAGCTCTCTGCTTATCAACACTGTTATTTACACAAAGAAATACATACTTGGCATTATTGAAAGTGGAGTTTGACAAAGTGTCATTAATCGCCTCAGGTGTAACCAACTTTTAACAAATGAGAAACAGCTGGGGCTAAACAATAAAATTTCATCTCTACCCCTTCACACTATTAGCAATAGCTTGAAAAATAATCCGAAATAATATGCTCCTCAACCCGATTTGTAAGAACTACATTTTTTGTCACTAATACTATTTACACTGAGTTCAGCAGTTAATAAATCTAGCTTTATAACTGAGATTTTTTATAGTTTAAATCGTTTTTTTTCATTGGACTCAGACGACAACAAAAGCTTGGCTTTAATACTGCGAACATCGTCAGACAAGGTGTTGTTCTCGGCGATGAGCGTTGAGATGTGAAGCTCTCGCTGCCGTAGTTTCGTCAAGCAACGATTGGACCTGTTTTTTAAGGTCGACAATCTCTAACGTTCGATTCGTCCAGTGATTTTAAAAGAGTTGTTTCATTTCGTTCCTTCTCTGTTCCTTTTCCTAAGTCAAGCTTCGTTGAAAGTAACTGAAGTTCATTACTTGAATGAGTGAGATCACTTAGGCAGCATTTATATGAAGAGTTTTGTTTATCAATTTTATTTAGAAGATCACTGATGTGTATACTAAGGTTAGTGAAATCAAGTTCTGGATAGTTAGTCATTAGAGCGTTCAGCTCAGATAGTCAAAGAAATAAGACAGATCCTGAAGATCGTCGTCAGTTTCGCTTGTAAAACAATATCTCCTCATTGTTAATCATCTTGCGAAAAACAAAACCTCCTTCAAACTCCTTCCTGATTACAGTTTTTTTATGACTTGTCAAGGATTTTATTTATATCTTGCTGGCCAATGTCTATTGCCCTTTAAAATAATCACTTTTAGGTGACGCAATGTCAAATCGCCTACACATAAGTAACTGCAAGCCCAAATACCACGTAAGAAATGTAGTTGCAGCGTAGAAATTGAAGGCGCAACAATAAACCTTCACAGCGGGTAGGTACAGCCGAGCTGGTCTGGCCGTACTGTAGCAGCAGTTAGTCACAAGCGGGGACAATCAAGCGGCGGCGGCTGCGGTTGGTAGCGGCGCACACTGCCTCGCATAGGATGAAAGCGTTGACAGATAACGAGTCCACTGCGGCCTGCTTGTGTTCAATCTGGTTAGTCACAGAGCGCCACATTCAACTACTTACAAATGTCCAGCGCCGTCGATAAACAAAATTAACGCACTGGATCTCGATAAAACTACCGGACAACACAGGTAATACAATTCACCCGGTAATAACGGCGAAAAAACACAAATTAGACGCAGCGATATATACCAGGTCAAACTTCAGGCAGACCAGGTCTGCCACCCTAACTTGTCACATTAACTTTAGTGAGGTGGTTTTAGGTATCTTGGAAGATGTAAATAAAACATGCATCACGGGCAGCATGCTGAAAATGGAGTAAAAATTTATAGTGTTAATTAACAATGGGCTAGTTTAACTTTTGTCAATCAAATGCAAAGAAACAAGTTAAACAAATTATTGACAAATTCAAAGTGATTTATATGAATGTTTCAATAGTACAAATAAGTATAATATACAGATAATTATGCATAAAACGGTGAAATTAGAATCTAATAAGTATTTAATTCTCGAATTTTGAAGTATATATTTCGTCTAAGGTGATGGAACCACTGAACGGTGTTTGGACGGTAAAAAAGGCTAATTTTTATCTGTACATCAAATATTTGCTACAGGATATAATTCAGTAGTTATAAAAAAAGTCCAATAATTTACAATTAGAGAAATTTAAATCTCTCTAAATAGCACCGCTTGTTCCATAGTGTGGTGTAACCTGTCTCAAATCAGAGAAACCGTTCCAAAGATATACTATGCCTTTGATAAGAATAATAATACTGGTAATGATACTCACTGCTCCATCGTCCACTCCTTCAAGAACAAGAACAACCAACACATCAAGTAGCGCAGTCATAGGGAGCGGAAAACAATTGCTTTAATGGATCCTATAATCAGAGTAGGAGCAGACCTACTAAACCCACTTATGTACTGAATTATTTGACATTAAAGTTGCGTTTGTTACATATTCCCTTTTATTAAAATGTAAAGAATTTGATTCTCTCTCTCAGCGTATAGTGGTTTAGAATTAAAATGTTGTTTGACAGTATTATAGTCTAGTTGTAAAGATGGATATATATATATCCAAAATTATAATATATATATATATATATATATATTATATATAATATATATATATATATATACTATATATTATAATTTTATTTAATTTACTCATTAAAAACCAATTACGCAATAAGCTGATAGTAGTTATACTTTGGCCGTTGCTGGGACAGAGCACCGAGACCGGTTTCTGGGACAAACCGTGTGAGACCGAAATCTGGGACAGAATTTTTAGAGAGCGACTAAGAGGTTGAGTACGGGTGGTCAGAACCCGCGCCGCGCGAATCACCACGCATGTCATCGCTGTCCCGCCACCGGCAATTTTTTAGAGAGCGACTAAGAGTGTGAGTACGGGTAGTCAGAACCGCGCCCGCGCGAAATCACCACGCATGTCATCGCTGTCCCGTCCACCGCCACCACGCGTTTTTATTTACCACAATTGTGAGTATGTATGTGTTTTGTGATTTTACTGATCAGATCTAAATAGACGATGTTGTTTGCATGGTTTGTTCTGGAGCAGTTGGTTTGTTTTGGTCTACAAGTGTGATTGTGATCTGTTGAATCTTTCGTAAACCGCTCCGAAGAGGTATGTAGTGTTTTTTCTTGAGGTAGATTGAGATATTTTGTAGCCGTGTGGTACATTAGGGGAAAAGGAGTTGAGAGGATTGCTGTCTCCAAATGTTTGTGAGAGTGAACATCCATGATTGACAAGACTGTTGTTGACAATATTGCAGTGTATCTCGATGACATCAACGGCTCTGAGATTCGGTGGATTCGATGCAATTACATTTTCATTTGAGTTGAAGTAAGACGATTCTTTTTGTAAGTTTGTTGCATCAGATTTTTCAAAACCTAAGAGATCACTAACGGTTTTTATCCAAGTAGAATTTAATTGGAGAATTAATTGATATTTTGTCACCGTCTTAAAGATCTTGAAATTCATCAGAATTTATACTAAGATTCAACGATTTTATGCAATCTCTGAAACTCTTTTCAAGTTTTTCAATGGTCCAGTAACCGCATTGAAGTATCAGTGGTTTTTCGGAATGAAATGTATTCCCAAGTCCCAAAAATAGACTTTTGCATGTTGCAACAAGTTGTATATGTTGTTCTCAGAGTAAAATCCAACAAGACCATATAATACACTTCGTTTTGGATCCAAGTGGATGGGATGTTCTAGATGGAGAGTCAGTACAGACTCAGTTCCAGTTAGTTTGAGTAATGGCATGGTTGCAGTTTTTTATATACTTATAATTCTATACACATTTTAGATGAATTGCTACCATCATGGAAGTCTTCAAAACCTCTTTCCATATATTTTTTATTTCGTTGTTGAATTTTTTTTCTGCATGATGTATATCTATTGCCTTCTAATTCACTCAATTGAACTTTGACAACCACATCATATGGCTCCACTGCTTTGTCACATTGACCAATTCTCTGGTGGTTTTTCAGTAGGAAGCTGCCCCATATCTTTTCACCATTTACGGTACTAGGGGGACAATCTCGATCGCATTTATTATTTTTTTCCGATTTTACCAAATGCGATTCCAATAATTTCTTGACTTCGAATAAATCTTGTGAGACTTTTGATACATCACTTGCAAGCTCAATTATCTCGTTAGGAGAAGGGTCTGAAATGGGTTGAGTTGGTATTGATCCAATTTCAATTTCGTCTCCAAATCATGTTGAAAATAAAACCACGGTTTCCATGCATTTTTATTGTTTCTTATACATACGAAGAATATGTTCCCAGTCCTCACCAGCTGAATCTCGTCGTAGAACCTCCAGGCACAGATGTCCACAGATAGGAGGATCGTCAAACCCCTGAATACGCTCTGAGTTATAAACCAACCCTTTTGGCCCCAAATACCTGACTACTTCTATTGGAGGATTGACATCGCCATATGAATCAAAATAGAATTTCTTTTCACCACGTTTCACATAACACGTCCAGTAGTACCACCAGATGAAAGGTCACCAAGATTTACAATACCACGTGCGATATTTGTAGGTTTGTCTGGAAGTAGCTGTCGCATGAAAACACCTCTAAACTCATTAATGTTTAATATACCTGCTAATTTTTCTATTTCACCAAGAGACAGCGGGAAGAACTCTTTTTTTTATTCACAGACAACAATGCATCAAGCTTCCGACCAATACGACGTTTCAACCCTCTACCCGTAGGATCTTTTTCAATAATGGTGTCAACTCCTCATCGACTAAACTCTTTAACCAAGGTATAAATTTTTTCTCTCAGTAAAGGAGCCACCTTTCTTCTTATTAATGGAGAGATGAAACGTTTACCTCCAGGAACTGACGAATCCACCATTTCCATAATTTCCTTCAAAAACCCTCCTTGTTTATTAGATACGAGTTGGTTGTAACTTAGAAGCAATTGTAAACCTTTTTTGTTCTTAACGGCTCTAGAAACGGCTTTGTGTTGCTCTCCAGAAAGAATATACGATCACTTCCGTGAGACAGCTGTTCATTAGATAATCTGATTACTGTAGGTTTCCGTCTTTTGTACGCTGTTACGAAGCTTACGTTTTTGTGGAGCTTTCGATAGCCGAACTGTATAATTTATGCTGACTTTCCCATTCTATACGCTTTCTTATATACAAAACACTTACATGAAAACAATAATTGCCGCCTACTAATGAAAAAAAAACATTTTTATTTTACTTTTTTTGTTTTTTGGTTGTTTTTTTTATTTGTTTTTTACAGGAATTTGATTATGTTTCGGAGTAATGTCATATGAGAAATGTGCCTCAGATACAACGACAACATATGCTGTGGTGCCGCTGCTCCCCTGTGGAGATGCAATAGCTTTTACAAAATCTAATTCAATCTGAATGTCACTTCGAGATCTGTCTGTTGTTGGTTGATGTAGATGTGTGTCAATTTACAAACCAAAGGTGAGTTATCAATAAAATTCTTTCAGGTTTACTAACACGTTATTGTCTCCGAAGTTTATTTTTCGGAACCCTAGGTACTGATCGTACATGATCCTGTATATACCATTAGTATATCAAAATTCTGCAATTCCTGAGGGTACCTTTCTCCATTATTTTTCACAGACACATTTTTGATGTTGCAGCTGTCAAATCTACTGGGATCTTTTGCCTGGGTGTTTGTTCTGTTTGTCTGAAGTGCGATTATAACAAATCTAGGATTGTACACATTTCTGTAAACACTTGTAATATCGAAGCTGAATGATGAACCGAACACCCCTACTTTTGTCGATGCATTGCCATTGAAAGAAGTGTGTAGACTAAAGCATCCTTGTCACTCAGATGTTTCAAACCATCAATTAACTGAATTTTGGAAGTGCTGGTATAATCGACTATGGGGACTCGTAACACAAACGACTCTATCACAATTTTCCCATCGCCAGGATCCGTTGCTGTGGACCCTGCCCCTTTCCAGTGAAACAACGCATCATTATCTTCATTCCTAGTAAATGTGATTTCAAAACCTCCCTTGTACATCGGGTAAACGTAGGTGGTCAAAGAACCCTAATCCTAAATGCCCAAGTGTGCCGAGTGCTTCAAACTTTCCCACCTCCTGTAAACGATGATGAGAAACCCACTACTTGAGATGTTTGTTTTTCAGTGTTACTGTAACTAAACAATCCCCTTTATAGTGCTGGTTATGCCGGGGAGTTCTACTGTGTCGACAATGTATTGTGTTTCCTCAGCTCTATTCTTGAAAACAAGAAGGCCGCGAAGTTGTCTACCAGTTTGACGGTAGAGTTAGTTTGATAATCAGATCCATCAGATTTTTGCACATACTTTCCTTGAATGGGTACATTATGCGTGAATCATAAAATGCGTCTCCATGACCAGTTTGAATGTTGTATTGTTTGGGGTGCATTGAAGTTGAGCTCTGAAATGGCATTGGCAAGTTCTATACTCACTTCTTGCTATACCGCTCGAAAATTCAATATACAGTTTCTCCATCACTGGTTTACCACTGATCACTGTTCTATTATATCCTCTCTTATATATAGGGTAAAAAATATTTGCTTTCATTGCTTTATATATCTGATGGGTAGATACATCCTGAAGTTCCTAACCCCATACCGAGTTTACGTTTCAACCACATTCCTCCTGTTGTTGCTCAGACCGACCATACGCTCATTCAAGTCAGCATCATCTTGAGGTAACCCTCTCCCCAAGCTTTCTTTTGTAATATTTTGTCCCGCCTCCCCACCTGTTCTATCTGTGCTGTTTTTAATGATTCCCTCATACTCATCAATATATCATGCTTCCCCTTACAAGGCTTCATCGAGGGATTATTAATTCCCTTTAATCTCCCCAAACAAGTCCATCTTGTCCAAGTCTGGGTGCCGGGGCCCACAGTAGTGTGTTACGTATCAAGATTCCAGTATCTTGGGCGCAGGAGATGTAACACGAAATGGTAACCTTGTTAATGTATGTCCGTGTAGTCAAGAAGCCCTTTACCTTTCTATAATACACATGTTCAGGCAAAACAGACAAACAAATCTGACTAGAGTACTTCATAACCCTTTAGGTGTAGCAATTAGGTCTTCCCATTTTCATCGTGAAGGAAATCAACTACCAGACAGTTTTTCATTAATTGAAAGTTGTTGTTTTCCGAGCTTCTTTCCTGAGCTTGAATGTAGTGTAAACCTGTCAATGAGGTCTTTGAAGTTCTTTAATGTACTTATATTTCCCGACCGGACTTTTTCATTGTAAAACCTTTAAACCCTGATACCAATTGTTTGCCACTGTTTTCCATTCAACCACACTCATCCCAAATAGAGTTTTATCGACATATGTGTTTCTCACTTTAAGTCCCTTGACTTTGATTTGGGGACGATTACTTTTTGGGATTTTGTTTCTTTGGTAAAAAGCGAGTTTGTTCCTCACCAGATATGTCCTTGTAAGAGTTCCAGTCTTCAATCGGCTGTACAGATCCTTCTCTACTATATTTGTTATTTTCGTCAACAATCTCCAAAGAACCCTCAGTCATCCCTTTGTATTTCTTTTGAGAGCCTGACTAATATAATTGTCATACATAATCAAATGTAATCGGTTCGGAACCGCGATCAGTCGGCTGCTTCTAGATTTCATCTGTGTAACCAAATACCAAACTGTTTTGTCGTTTGGATTTTGGAAGGTATCGGGGCTCCCTAGAGAACCAAGTGTTGACTACTTTAGAATTCCCATCAACTGTTATCAATTCCGATTGCTCTTGAGGTTGTACTTCTGGCTCATCATCGTAATCTACATCCCTCAAACGTTCGACTGATCCTGATTGCTCTGAGGTGTTGAAATACTTATCCTTACCAACTGTTTTCATACCGGTTTTGACTACGTTATTTTGTGGTGTGTTTCCAATTCATCTATGTTGTTTGTTTCCCTAATGGCTTCTGGTGATATGGTTCGTAACTTTTTCTCATTTTCACGAACATCAAACTTCTAACCTCTTTTTAAACATGAGTTCCTGAGAGCAAACTACACTTTTGTTGGTAATTTTCCCGGTTTTAACTCATCCAAACTTTCGAGAGCTTTAGAAACAGTGAGCGGATCGATCGATGTGTGTTAGGTTGAATATGTTACGGATTGGTAGAGCGTCTCATTAGCATTTGAATGATATAGTATTTTTGTTTTGGAGAAGTTTTTTAATTCATCCTGTTCAGGTCACGTTTGAACTTTGCAGGCCAAGACAAGGTCCTGAATTTTTTCAAGTCGCCTTGCTTCTTTTTGCAATCTAGTTTATTCGCCATGTTTGTATACTAATAGTAATAGATACAGCCGTTATTCTATCAAATCTTTTATTCAGTCACCGTTTACACTAGGAACGTCAAATTACGATTTTATGGAAACTTGTCAAATTACAGTTTTATTACTTTTAAACCGATCAAATTACGTTTTATGAACGTTTTAAATTACGTTTATACTTTACAACGTCAAATTTACGTTTTAATGAACGGTTAGAATAACGTATTAATGAACGTTTAAATTAGCGTTTATTTTACCTTAAAACGTCCAAATTAGCGTTTTATGAACGTTAAATTATAACGTTTGATGAAACGTTTAAATTAACGTTTAAATACTTTTTATAACGTCCAAATAACGTATTAATGAACGTTAAAATTACGTTTATATACTTAAACGAGTCAAATTAACTTTTATGAACGTTAAATAACGTTTTATACTTCAAACGTTAGAATTACGTTTTATGAACGTTCAAATTAACGTTTATGAACGTTTAAATTTACGTTATATACTTAAACGATTTTGTAAATTACGTTTATGAACGTTAAATTAACGTTTATACGTTAAACGTCAAATTACGTATTTATGAACGTTAAAATAACGTTTATACTTAAACGTTAAATTACGTATTAATGAACGTCACAATTACGTTTTATGGGAACGTTAAAATTACGTTTAATACTTAAACGTTAAATTACGTATTATGAACGTTAAGATTACGTTTATAACTTAAACGTCAAATTACGTTTATGAACGTTTAAAATAACGTTTTAATGCACGGGTTTTTTTTTAAATTACGTTTATACTTAAACTCAAATTACGTTTAAGAACGTTAAATTACGTTTTATAACTTTAAAACCGTCAAAATTAACGTTTATACTTGTAAACGTTAAAAAATTTACGTTTTTTATACTTAAACGTCAAATTAACGTTTTATACTTGAACGTCTAAAATTACGTTTTATACTTAAACATCAAATTACGTTTTATACTGGTAACGCTTAGAACACGAAGTATTA